>NW_005871211.1:1252072-1295798 GCF_000147115.1 Myotis lucifugus | reverse complement strand
AATAAATGAGGCATGCGGCCCATGCCCGCGAGTTTGACATTCGTTGATGTAGAGAAAAGGAAACCCTTGTGCACTGTGGGTGGGAATGTAATTTGGTGAAGCCACTATGGAAAACAGTAGGGAGACTCCACAAAAAATTAAAAATAGAACTACCATGTGACCCAGCACTTCCATTTCCAGGTATATATACAAAGAAAACAAAATTGCTATCTCAAAGAGGTATCTCTACTGCCATGGGCATTGCAGCATTATTCACAATAGCCAAGGCATGGACAACAGCCATTGTGTCCTTCCACAGACGAGTGGATGAAAAAATGTGATAGATGATTGATAGATGATAGGTAGGTAGATAGATAGATAGATAGATAGATAGATAGATAGATAATAGATAGATATCCTCACTCAATAGAATCTTATTTTGAGCAGCAGTGTAATATAATCAAATGTCTGGGTGTGACAGATGTGGCAGCCACGGGGCAGACAGATTAGCGTAGGGAGGAAGGAACCAACGGAAACTGTTTAAGTAAGTGATCATAAAGGGCCAACATATGGCAGTGAGAATGGAAATGGAAACGGGAAAAGAAGGGCTAGGAAAGCAGACTGGGCAGGTGTTGGCATCAGTTGGGGCAGGAGAGAAGTTAACCGGGGCTCAGCTTCTTTCATAGAAGACCAAGAAACGCCACTGAGTGACCCCATCAGGAAGATATGGCGTGAATGAGTGGTGCCAGGGCTAACCACGGCTGGGCTACGGTAACCATTGCCTGTGGGGAGAGTGTTGCGAGGCCACTGAAAGCAGAAATCGCAAGTGTTCACACACTAATATGCACACACATACACACAAAGCCACAGTCGGTGGAAACAGGTATTGACATGACCGAGTCGCAATTTGCTTTCAGGGATAAACAGTGGAGCCTCCCTGCTGGGAGCCAGTCACAACGTGTCACGGGGATCTCAGAGAAAGGCCTGAGGAAGGCTGGTGCTCCTGCTGCCTGGCGGGGATTGGTATTGATCCAACCCCCTGGAAAGCTTTTGAAGGTAAAATGTCCTTTAAGTTTTTCATAAAATGAGGCCACAGTATTTCACTTCTAGGATCATAGCCTAAATAAATAATCCAAATATGGCGAGGCTTTTTATAGGCATTCGTTACTGCATTATTAAAATGAGTCCAGCTAATATTATATTCTCTATCTGATTGGGGTGATGGTTACTTGGATGTAAACATTGATCAAAACCCATCAAATGATCAAAACCCATCAAATCATTCACTTAGGATCTGTACATTGCCCTGTAAATTATATCTCAAAAAAGTAAACAATAAATATATATATAAATTAGATTTCCTTCTTAAATATAAAACAGCCAACTACCAAATTAACCCAAATGGCCCAACACAGGGACATACTCCCTTTGTAGGATTCATTTGATTATATCTTCTGATGTTATTAAAGTAAGGATTTAATCATAAGTGTTTTTAATCATATAGAAAATATTTTTCAGTACGTAAATTGAAAAATAAATACAAAATACTATAAAGAATATAATCACAAGAATGTTAAAATATGCATAAGGAAAAGACTGAAAGTTAATATATATAAACATCAACAGGAATTATAAGATTGTGAATGATTCTCTTCTTCCTTTTATTTTTCTGTGTTTTCTATGCTATATAGTGACCCTTATTACAATAAGAAAATTTTTTTTATTCTTTTAAATAGTGAATAAGGAAGGTGCCGCTCCCAGTCACTCCTGGTTCCCTCTCCTCTCAGCTCTTGAGCAAATAGCAAGCCTGGATAACACCATCCCTAATCGAGAATAAAAATTAATCAAAAAGGATCTAAAATGAAGTCTGTGCCTAAATACAATCCAATACTTCCCCCCAAAAAGGAATCCAGTTAGCAAATTCATAACAACATTAGAAACAAAAGTCACCACCAGACTGTAAAAATAGGGGTTTCTAGAAGTAACGGAGCAACAGCAAAGAGATTGGCAGCATGTCCCAAATAAAACATCCCAAAATAGTGCTCTTCAGAGCAGAACTGCAGATAATGCCACTATCAGAAGCAGTGGAGGCAGGAGAGTGTGGCAGAGTTTTCAGTAACTCCCTGGAGAGTGGTGCAGATAAGACAGCAAACAGAATTATGAGTGCCCCCTCCTAAGAAGTCTGACAGGCGAGACCACCGGGATGGCTAATGAGCAAAAAGAAAGGGAGAGTTTCTGTCTGCCAGGAGGAACCTAGCAGGAGCCTTCTTCTCAGAATAAAAGCCTTCTTCATGCCCTCCTAGCCATGCTGTGGACCACTTCTCCTATAGACTCACCAAAGGTGGTAAGAGTTTGCATCCACTGCCAGACAAACAGGGATCCTCATTTGAGCTGAAAAAAAAATACACTGCAAAAGCAATGAATAGTTCCATCTAGAACTTCAACCACAAATAAGAGCAAGCAAGAAACACTAAGCATTTAAGGCTATAACACCACAAAAGACACACTCTGTACTCATCACTAGGAAAAGATTTTTACTAAAAAAAATGTTTAAATATTTTTTAAAACTAGGTATAATATTAGAAAGAAAAAATAAAAATATTATTATTATCAAACGATGTGAGTGTTCATCTAGAACACCCAAGAGATTCTACTAATAAACTTTTACAAGAGAAAATTTAGTTGGGTAAGCACAAGATCAACATAGAAGAATTCATAGTCGCTTTTTTTATACCTGAAATAACCATTTAGAATGTCTTTAAATTTCCCATCATAACAGCAAAGAAAATAACATATTTAAAATTAAATCCAATAAGAAATATACATGTATGAAGAATGCTGTAAAACTGTATTGAAGAAAGTGGAAGAAGCTCTAAATTAATAGAAGTGCAAACCATGTTTCTGGATGGGAAGACTCAATATTAAAAGACATCAGATCTCTTCAGCCCTCAGGGGAGAGAGAGCTGAACTGCAAGTACAATCCAATCTTAAACTTTTCTTTAGAGCCATGAAAGCTTAAGTCGTGAGATAAATACTTGTATGCTGTAGATTTGTTTAAATAAAAACGTCTAAAAAACCATATTAAACCAATATCCAACATTATTTCTGAACCTGAAAGAATAAAATAAGACTTAGAATTCCAGAAAATCACAGAAATGATGTTAGTAATATTTGAATAGCGTCATCTCTCACAAAGTGCTTTTACATTCATGATCTCCCCTAATTAAGCAAACTCCCTCTCTGCATTCTGCATTTCTCCAACCCCTGACTCAAGCTGACTTGAAATTGTCAAAACCATGTATGAAATGCAATAGGGAGATTAGGGTTTCCTCTGAATCACTTTTTTTCATTCTTACAAAAGTATATGGAGAAGGCCCTGATGCAATGGCTTAGTTACTCCATAAAGAGAAGGTGATATATTTCATAAAGTAAGTATCCTTTGGTGGAAAATTCTGTAAAGCTGAATCACAGACATCAAAACAGACCCAAAAGTATATGTATCAAACAATGTGAACTAAGAAGTTTCTCTCATTCTGGAACCAATGGTCCATGTTCCTTAGCAGACCCCAAAACATCAGGTGTTAACAGGTCATATATCAAGTGCCAATGAACATACATTTTGGTTGTGTTCCTGATTGATTTTGGTGACACTTTAATGACCTTTCTCTACTCAAACAACCTTACTCGTTTTTCTTAGTCACCTTAAGACAGGCTTGCAATCTCTAACTTGTCTAATTTCTCACATCTATCCAATGAGTTAATGTAATGATAGCACCACCATTTGGGATACAAGATAGGATACCCTTGCATCCTTGCAAATGTGTAAAGGGAACTAGGCTGGAGTTGGGAAAGCCACAGAAAAGCAGCTGAACTACAAATGGGAACCGGAGACTCAACCAATGCAAAACGACTTTCTAACTAATAATCCTACTTAAATCTTATGGAAGTCAAAGTGCTTTATAGCAATTATCAAATGAATCACCCAAAATCCTTGCACACCAGGAGGGAGAATGTATCATGATAGTCACTGAATGGATTGGAAAAACTGCACTGCAGAAAGGTGAATTACCAAAGATTAAAAAATGAGTCAGGATTAGAACCCAAAATGGTCCTCAATGACCCTGATGGAGTCAACTGGTCCTAGCTAAACAAAGCACCTTTGTTTGCCTGTTTTAATTTTCTCTGTATAACAGAGACAAGCAAAGGATTTTATCTTCTCCCTACTGACTGTTGTCTATTAGTTCTTTTTTGTTCCTCCATGTTTTCACTCCATAGTAATAGAAATGATGTTAGTAATATTTGAATAGCATCATATCTCACAAAGTACTTTTACATTTATGATCTCCCCTAATTAAGCAAACTCCCTCTCTGCATTCTGCATTTCTCCAACCCCTGACTCAAGCTGACTTGAAATTGTCAAAACCATGTATGAAATGCAATAGGGAGATTAGGACTTCCTCTGAGTCATTATTTTCATTAAAGGTACCCAAGATACTGGCACCATCTTTTGTGCTTTTAATCAGCAAACACTCACTGAGCACCACTGTGTAGAGACAATGCTAAGTACTAAGGATATAAAGATAATGAAGATAATCTTCATGTGAAGGAACTTATGGTCTAAAGATCGGAATAATTTACAAATATAATATCACAGGTGTCTCAGTTAGGGTCTGAATAAAATGTTCTTGGAATATCAATGAGGGAAAAATGAGTTCTTTGGGGGAAAATCAGAAAATGCTAATGTGCTGAATTGTCTTCATTTCTCCTCCCCCCATATCTTATCTCAACCTGCTCTGTACCCCCACAGAGCTCACCATTGTGGGGAGCCTCGCCATGCTTCCTTGTTTTCCTTTGAGCTTTGGGTAGGGTTTGACAATGGACAGTCCCTGCAGGAGATCAGAGGGCATGCAATGACAGGTTGCGGTGTTCATTTTCCCAGATCCTTCCCCGACCAGTTAATTTAGCAGTGACTATATTCCTCTATCAAAGGCCAGCACTGTCACCCTAAAGTCCCAAGTCCCTCTGTTTCCTTACCTGCTTCCTCAGGCCCAGATATGATATAGGCTGCCACCCTTACTAGCCCCAGAAAGCTTCGCCATCTTTTGTATTACCTTAACCCCTTGTAAATAATTTCACCATTAAGATTTTAAGAGATAAGATGTTAAGCAGGAGAGTGACTTAATGAGTTTAGAGTGGGTGGTTATTAAAGAAGAAGACCCTGGAATTGGGGGTCCCAATTAGACAGCTGCTAGAATCTTGAGTTCATGCCAGAACGTGATTTAACGTGATGGAGCTCGGGATGGGGAGAACAAGATAACTGACTTGCATGATATTTTTTGAAGTTGAATTGCTAGGCCAGGTAACCACCTGGACATTAAGGAAAGTGAGGGAAAGAGTGAAGCTGAAGGTAACTTTCAGGCTATCAGGAAAAAAAAAAAGATGTTCCTTAAAAAGACTTTAAAACTATGTGATACTTGTGATATATTTTAATTAAAGATAATTTGGCAAAAATGCTGCTGTTTATGAATTTTCCTGGCCTTGCTTTCGGCAGGAAATCAACAGTCACCTTCAAGAGGGTTTGCAAAGCAAACTGCGCAACCTGAGTTCGTGTGTCCTTCTCAGGTGCGCTCCTCGCACTATTGTGCAAGGATGTAACCGTGCAGCCATGCAAAGCCGCACAGAAGAGCAGATAAAAATTCCTGTGGAGTTGATTCTTTCACACACATTATAGTCAATATCTATTGACAGTTTGGACACTAAATTATCCTCAGTCTAAATATACTGGAAAGTAGAGGAAAGCATCCTACATTCTAACGTTCCTCTGAATGAGTGATAAACCTAATGTTATTATGCCAAGTGAAGTATGTCAGACAGGGAAAGACAAAGACCATATGTTTTCACTTTTATGTGGAATCTAAAAAGAAACAAGGATCAATTGCGTGGTTGTGGGGAGGAGGGGAGGTTTGGTGAATGCGGTCAAAGGGTGCAAAACCTCCACTTATAATATCAATAAGGTCTGGGGATGTCAAGTCCAACATGATGACTATAGTTGACAATACTGTATTATATTTTTGAAAGTTGCTAAGAGCACGAATCTTAAGAGTTCTCAGAGCAAGCAAAACAGATTGTAACTACGTGAGGTGATGGGTGTGAACTAAAGCTACTGTATGAATCATGTCACAATACCTACATATTTCATATTGTTTTGTTGTAAGCCCTAAAGTTATCCAATGTTACATGTCAATTACATCTCGATAAAACTGGAGGGGACATCTAGTGCTATTGCTGCTTTCTCTCTAGGATTCTGCTGCTGTTGAGGGAAGGCATCAAAAAGACGTGACCACCAATAACTCTTGAGTAGACCCGGGTAATCAGAGAGTCCTTATCCCCTTCCACCTGCCCCCATTGTTGGAGTGTATGCACCATCCATCATGCCCAAAGCTGGAGCAGTTCCAAAAAGACAGCCTTGAGAGAGCAATGTGTTCTTAGGATCATCTGGAGTAGTATGTGACCACCCAGCTAAGGCCTCTATATATAAACTTTTAAGATTCTAGCTGACAAGTACATATATCTACTCATCTTGCAGCCACCCAGACAAACCTGGTATGTAACTTGCTTATTAAACCTGCCAACTACTCATCCTTGCCCTCCATGTACAGGGGCCAGATTTTACCAGGGACACTCCCAAGGGTGCAAACCAACAGCTGCCCGCCCGCACTTCAAATTTCCATGAACTTTCAATTTTACAAAATGCAAACAAAAGCTTCTTTAATTTTATCATCAGACTACTTCCACAGTGTCCAAATTCCTAGAAAAATGCCTGTGAAATATCTACAGTACTTTCAGGTGGGTGTAGGCCTAGATGGAAGTGAACTCCAGAGGTCATACCAAGTCCATCCTTCTTCTGGAATATTATTAGTTAGATATTATAACCGTATTGCAAATCCATTCCAATTCTATCAACGATGGAAGTTGAACCTTAACAAATATTCAGACTCAAATAAAAACAGAGCCTCAAATGACCTTAATATTTCTTCCACGAATGAAACTGGAGAGAAAATTTGTTAAGTCTTTATAAGAAAACTGTTTTCTCCAAATAAAGCCACACTGTGTCTGAGGAAGCAGCAACTTGTCTGGAGAGACTCTGGCACAGTGACACATGTAAAGTGTGCATGGGAAAAAATGAATAACATGTGCGAAATGTATGTACAAGGATATTGCTGGCATTCCACATAATGGCAAAAGCCACAGGGAAGTGGTTCAGTACATCTCCTGGGGAGCCAAGGAGATAGTTCTTTTGTTCAACCTCCTGCAGCCAACCCTTAATCCGGCAGCACAGTCACATCACTGGCTGTCGTGAGTAAGGGAGTGTCCCCAAAAGGAGTCACTCACACATGTTTGTGTCTTTCCACAAAGGCAGCTTTCTGAGGGGAGACCTCCCGCAATAAGCCAATAGAGAGTCACATGCAGGTTACACAGAGAGAGAGAAAAGTTAGTGGTAGAAGCAAGCAGAGCGAGCATTTGGAGTTAAGTCCCAGTACCTGGTGGTCCACCGGTGGAGAAACGGGCATCCATCTCAAGCCAGGCAGCTGCAGCGGTGGCCCATGTCCATGGAGCGGAAGTCCAGCAGGACTCCAACCATGACCCATCGTACAGCCAAGTTCTCTGGGTGGTCTGAGCCCTGAGTTCTTATAGCCACCAGGGGTGGAGGTCCCATTCATATCGGTGTCCAGATGGAGTCCTTATCCGAGTGTCCAGACTTGTAGTTTTGGGTGTTCTGGGCCACTCCTAAGGGCACTCCATTACACGCCATTACCTCAGTCTTGACATAGCACTTGGCATAACTATCATGGCTGAGAGTGGTTCTATATTGGATTGTCAAAGGTGTTCTAAGAGTGTGCTCTGCTCTTGCTCTAGATGCACTGGCTCACCAGTGTAGCCTGCTCTCTTCTTCAAGTGAATATCTCTCTAAGGTTCTTGGGGTTCTTTCTTGTCTGCAGCCCTTGATCATTGCAGAGGTTTACTTAACACTTATTTTGAAAAGAAAACTAGTATCTCTTTCAGAAAGCACTGGAGTTTCTTATGCAAATTATCCCACCTAATTCTGCATACCAAAGGAAAAGGCAGCTGGTAAAAGTGACACAGCCCTTTTAAAGAGGCTCAGATTTAAAATATCACCTGTTCTTTCTCAAAATACTGCTCCAATGATGATTTAAAAAAAATTCACCTGCAAAAACAAGATGAGAGGAGACAACGGCAATAAAGCCTGGAAGTAAATGCAAAGCTGTAACTGAGAGAGAAAAATAGGTCTTATCCCCAAGTCAGGAATCAGGAGGACATCTGCCTTCTTAACAGAAGTACCCGGAGGCTAGAGAACAATAAAGCAATTCCTTCAAAATCCTGAGGGAAAATGACTTCCAACTGAGAATTCTACATTAAGTCACACTCTTATTAGAATATGAGAATAAGATGAAGATTTTTCCAGACATGCAATATTTCAAAAAATGTTGCTTCTAATATACCTTTACTCAGGAAGCTTCCATAGTAGGTGCTGCCCCCAAATGAGACAGTTTACCAAAAAAGTGAAAAACAGAAATGTAGCATCCATTCAGAACCAGCCACATAATTTGCGGGACCCAGTACACAATGAAAACATAGCGTGTCATGTTCAAAACTTACGAAGAATTTCAAGGTGGCGACAGCAGAGCATGAAACCAAATGCAGGGCCCTTCTAAGTGTAATTGCACAGGATGAAGACCTCATGAAGCTCAGACTCTCAGTATCCAATCCAGGGGATGGAAGAGGGAATTCCCTGGATGCTGGTGAAGAAAGAAGTCTAGACAATCAATCACCAGTCCACACTGGAGGTAGAAAATGGAATGTTCAAAAAAATAATATCTTCAAGGAAAAGAACGGAATATAAAGATGACCTGATGTGTTCTAATGTACTGAGGGGATATTTCCATTTCTTGGGGAAAGTATAAGGAAGCATTCATGGTGGTGTTAGTGGCGTACTCTCTGTGTTCCCATCTATTGCCGGTGGAAGTAGAGCTCTTGGGGTACCACTGGAATAAGAACTTCCAGAGGCCCCCACAAGAGGATCATCTCTCATGGAAAGTTTTATTTCTGCAGAATTAAACCCCTGAGTTCTCAAGGTCCCATCTCCCTCCATCCCACCAAGGACAAAGTCCCGTTTCGTCTTCAGCAGAGCTGGGATGAAAGCCAATGCCCAGAGTTTCCGCTCCATCTTTGCACAGTCCGGCCCAGCGTCAGGCTAGCTTAGTTTGTGTTCCCAGCTGCGGTCCATTGAGCGTTGAGTCTGCATGGCCAAGGGCCATGCAACTTCAAGGGCAACATGGCTGGCTAGTGCTGGTCATAACACAAGAGACTGCAAGGGCGGGCAAGGGGGCAAAAGAGGGGAAGTTTCTCTGGGGATTTTAACCTTCCAAGGTTTCACACACTTGCAATGGCTCCACCTCTTCTAGCCAATTGTGTTTTTCCCAGGTTAGTCTGACAGGCAAGTTTTTTCCCTACACAAACCCCGACATACTGTGCATGCATCCATCTTCCCTTTGTTGGATCCCTTCCCTCAGCGATCTGCAGGGAATGGACCAGTGGGTCCCTGGGGAGTGTGACACTGCAGCTTCCTAATGAAGCTGCCCAGATGACCATGCTGGCCTTCCCTTTGCTCCTTTTCTATTATTAATATTAATAACTAGCTCGTTACTTCTGTGACAGTGGGTTCAGCTAAAGCAACCTTCTAGCAAATCAATGACTGGCAAGTGTCAATATTCCATGACAAACTTGCTGAAACCATGTTGATAGACAAGCAAGAAACTGACCTCTAGGCACAGCCTTGGGAGATGTAGATGTGTATCTAAGCCCAGATAATAAACTTGGTAGGACAGTGGGACTTTTCTAGGAATTTAAAATGGAAGGAAGCCCCTGGCCAAATTCAGAACAATATGTACAAAGACATGACACAGCACAAACAATTCAGAACAAGCCTGGATGAACTGAATGCTCTTGGCTGATGTTGAGTGCCAGAATAGGAAAATGTTCTATATTCCTCTCTCATCACCCCCCACAAATTTCCACTCAAAGGTAGTTGTGCTAGAAACATATGCTAGCAAACAGTTTCTATTTGGGACCCTATTAGGACCTGTAAAACAAGCACATTTTGTTTTGTGCATATTGATTCCAGTGTATTGATTTTAATTTATCTGCTGTAATTAAACTTGTGTAATTATTGCAAGGAAATTCAATGAAAACAGGCTCAGACATTTCTGTTACACCAGCTCTCTTCATGTTGCTCTAGTTTATTGGGATTCTCTTGTGGCTTGAAGGTAGGCATTCCAGATGAAAGTGGAATGCTCCCTAAGAGGAAGGGGAAAGTGTAATAGGCACAGTTCAGAGCAGAATTACTTTTCCTTGAAAGTAGTTTTATTATTGTTCTTATGCATGCTGATTTTTTTGTTCAACAGTAAAGAAAATCTCAAAGAAGAAACAAAAAAATAATCCCAAATCCCACTACTTAGAGATAAGCATTCACTTTTATGAGTAATCCTGCTGACATCTCCCTTTATACATATATACAAAGAGGAAAAGATGAACACTTCAACTAACAGTAAAAACAATTACAAATGGCGCTCTGTTTTGCTCAGTGGCTAGAGCATTGGCCTGCAGACCAAAGGGTCCCAGGTTTGATTCTGATCAAGGGTACATACCTTGGTTGCAGGTTCCTCCCAAGCCCTGGCCCTGGCCCTGGTCAGGGCTCATGTAGGAGGCAACCAATCAATGTGTTTCTCTCACATGGATGTTTCTCTCTGTCTTTCCCTCTCTCTTCCACTCTCCTTAAAAATCAATGGAAAAATATCCTCTGGTGAGGATTAACAAAACAAAACAAAACAAAACAAAAATTACAAATGGCCAGTAAGCAAATGAAAAGATACTCAACATCATTAACCATCAGGAAAATGCAAATAAAAACCACAGCGAGATATCACTTCACACTCACTAGCATTGCTATAATCAAAAAGTTAGATAATAAATATTACTAAGGTTATAGAGAAATCGTAACTCTCATACACTACTGGTAGGAACGTAAATTGGCACAGCCACCCTCAAATAGAATTATCATATGACCCAGAAATTCCACTCCTAGCTATATATCCAAAAGAATTGAAATCAGGAATGCAAACTGATATTTGTATGCTAATTTTCATTGCAGCATTATTCACATTAGCCGAAAGGTAAAAACAACCCAAGACTCTATCAACAAAGGAATGGATTTTTTAAAGGTGTTATATCCATACAATGGAATATTATTCCTTCATAAAAAGGAATGAAGTTCTTTTCTTTTTCATTTTCATTTTCTATTGGTATCCAGTGGACAGCTTAGACAATCATATACTTTACATAATGTACCCCTCGATATTTCCAGTACCCCAATTGGCACCATACATAGTTATCACAGTATTATTGGCTATATTTCCTAAGCTTTACTTACTTCCCCATGACTATTCTTTAACTACCAATTTGTGCTTCTTAGACCCTTTATCTCTTTTACCCAGTCCCCCAAACCCTCTCTCATCTGACAACCATCAAAATGTTCTCTATATCTATGAGTCTGCTTGCATACTGCTTGTTCATTTATTTAGTGCCACGTGTAAGTGAAATCACTTGGTATTTGTCTTTCTTTGACTGACTTACTTATTTCACTGAGCATAATACCCTCCAGGTCCATGCATGATGCCACAAGTGGTAAGATTTCTTTCTTTTTTATGGCCGAGTAATATTCCATTGTATATGTATGTACCACCACTTTTTATCCACTCCTCTATTGATGGCACTTGGGTTGCTTCCATACCTTGGCTATTGTAAATAATGCTGCAATGATCATAGGGATGTATATATTCTTTCAAATTAGTGTTTTTGGTTTCTTTGGACAGATATATACCCAGAAGTGGAATCACTGGGTCAAAGGGCAGTCCCATTTTTAATTTTTGAGGAAACCCCATACTTTTTCCACAATGGCTGTACCAACCAGTGCATGAGGGTTCCTTTTTCTCCACATCCTTGCCAACACCTATCTTTTGTGAATTTATTCATGTGAGCCAAGGAATGAAGTTATAATACATGCTACAATGTGGATGAACCGTGAAATCATTATATAAGTTAAATAAGCCAGACAGAAAATAATAAATATTGCATTATTCCACTAATATGAAATATCTAGACTAGGCAAATTCAGAGACAGAAGGAAGATTAGAAGTTATCAAGGATGGGGGGGAGAGAGTTATTGCTTAAAGGTTGTAATTTCTGTTTGGGTTGATGAAATGTTTTGGTAATAGCGGTGATGGTTGCATGATATTGTGAGTGTAATTAAGGCCACTGAATTGTGCATTTAAAATGGTTAATTATGGCACATCTTATGTTATATAATTATACCACAATAAAAAAATTTTAAGTAGGTTCTATTTTTAAAAAAGGAATGCAGTAGTGATACACACTACAGTATGGATAATCTTTGACAACATTCTGCTAAGCAAAATAAGCCAGTCACAAAAAGTAGCATATTGTATGATTCCAATCTATATAAAATGTCCAGAAGTGGCAAATCAATGGAGACAAAGTAGATTAGAGGTTGCCTAGGGCTGCAGGCCAGGAGTAGGAGAGGGTGGAAAAAGTAGTGACTACTAATGGGTATAGAGTTTTTAAGGTTGAGGGTGAAAATATTATACAGTTAATTGTGGTGATGGTTGTACAACTTTGTGAATATGCTAAAAAATATTAAAATATACATGATCGATAGGTTAATGGTATGGTATGTGAATTATATCTCAAGAAAGCTATCTTTTTAAATTGTGGCTTTCTCTGCTGATGGATGAGTTGGACCATTTTTTCATAACTATTGGCCATTTGTGTTAACTCTGTTGTAAATGGCTTGTTCGTGTTCTTTGGTCTGGTTGTTTTGTGTGTTTTTGTGTTTAACAGTGTAGAGAACCACTCGGAGTCTATATTGACAAGTATTTTGCAAGTACTTTATGTCCTTGAAGTTGGTTCAAAACGCTGCAGGTGGCATGCCTCGAGTCAAAAGAGGAGACCAGTTCTGAAGACGCTGACATCTTCTAACAGGTTGCTAGAGGTCTAACAGGTTGAGTTGCTTTTATTTGTAACAGAGTAAACACAGCATGGAAGGGCAGCACAGGAATACTCTTTGAATCTTCAGTGCCATTCCAGGCGGTTTCCAAATATGATCTCACATAATCCATCATGCCCATTTACAAAAGAAAGCAGTCAATAGCCCCAGGTTATACAGCCAGCTGTTGCAGCTGAGATCTGAATTTAGTTCTCTCTGCCTCCAAAGTGCTGGTCCATCTAACGTGCCCTCTGAAGAGTATTGATCACACATGCATGACCAATTATAGGAAACGGTGACGATGCCCTTGGTACTTCTCAGTCCCACACACCGACCGCTGGAATCCTGCTGAGCAGCATTATGAAGCTGGAGCTGTCAAAACACACATTTCCTCTATTGTCCACGCAGGAGAGTTTTACCAACACAAACATGAATTCTCCAAGGTCCTGTGGGGAATTCTGAGCCTCCCGGGGTCATAAGGATTGCACTTGCACATCTCCGCTCAGCCAAAGCCCTGATTCAGGATGTAGCAGTAATAGGTCAGAGGTCACACACAACAGGAAATGTCAAAGTCACAAAAGGAATGATACACAGGCATCAAAAGAGCTAATGAATATTGTACTAGGGAAATTAGTTTGTAGATACGGCCCGCGGGCCACATGCAAATACAAATATTGTATTTGTTCCCGTTTTGTTTTTTACTTCAAAATAAGATATGTGCAGTGTGCATAGGAATTAGTTTTTTTTAAACTATAGTCCGGCCCTCCAACGGTCTGAGGGACAGTGAACTGGCCCCCTGTTTAAAAAGTTTGAGAACCCCTGTACTAGGGAAATTAGTTTGTAGATTCCTTAGGGTTAGATTATGCATCTGTGTAATTATGGATAGTGTCATCTGAGGATCAAATTAGTGAGCTTAGAGTTTATCTACTCAAACCTTTTGCTTTACAGCTGCAGAAACTGTAAAGGTGAGATCCTGAGATTTTAATGAACTATTTTACTTAGAAAAATATCAGTGAGGGGAAGACAACACGGTTTCTGCTGACTCCAAGCTCCTAGATTTGTTGCCCTTCCTCCTCACTCCGAAAAACCTCCAAAGTCAATTTTCAATGGCAAAACCTGTAAAAACTGTGAATTTAATATTTTCTAGCTCTCTGGGCTGCACTGGGAATTGTTCAACTCAAACTCCCTTTAGCTCTGAAGACTGGAAGAGAATATAATTCTCAACACTGCTCATGTTTTCAAGTCACATGTCTTCAGGTTGCTAAAAATTTCTGGTCTGCGAAACATAAAATGAAATGCCAGGATGCTATTTCTGATTGACACCGAAAGCAGGGAAGCAGATTTCTATCCGCTGGCAAAATCTTACGCTGATAGAGAGAAATTGCTAGTGATGAGCTATAAATGTTACCACATTGCACTGAGGAAGATTCCACTTCTCCTGTTGATTGAAAGGAGAGGGCTTCCCTTTGCCCTCCTAAAGCTGGACTCTAATATTCCAAAATAAGACATTTGACTTTACTTTAAACTTCATTGTAAATGTAATTGTATTATGCGTATGATTCAGCAAAGAAGAGTACAAAAAATGCAAATGGAGGTCAGGAAACACTTGCTTTTCTATCATCTTCCATTTCATTTGTATTTGTTTTCCTTCATTTTAAATTTAATTGTTTCAATATAATTTAATTTTTGAAATATTTATATGAATGGGTATGCTCAGAAATGCATATGAATTCGTTTTGCAACTAGATATTAAATGACACAAACCTAGCTCAATAACTATAAATATATTTTTTGATCCTTATGTGTAATCTAGGACAATAGAATGGATTGCTCTAAAAAGAAAGTGTTCATTTAACTTTTAGAAAAATATTTGACATGATATGAAAATATCAATCAACCCTGAGCCACAGGCAATTCAAGATAAGCACACAAAATGTAACATAAGGAAAGTACTTAATGTTTAAGTCTGAGCACATTTACACAGCGATATAGAATGCTGCTTCACTCCATGGTTAATGAACATAATGGTCAGACTTAAAAATAAGTATTTAGTTTATATTTTTATCTAACACATTTATATAACACTAGAGACCCAGTGCACAAATTCATGCACAGGTGGGGTCCCTCAGCCTGGCCAGCGATCGGGTCTGATGGGGCCAATAGGGGCCAGCCGGCTGGGGGAAGGGACTGCGGGAGGTTGGCTGTGGGAGCACACTGGTCATTTGGTCAACTGGTCCTAACAATCGCTTAGGCTTTTATATATATAGATATGATACTATTAAATAATATATACTTTTTTAATATATATATTTCACCATCCCAGAGTGACAGCTCACCAAATCACAGCCAATGCTGCCAAGACTCCATGGTGCAAAATGCGGCCCACAGCCCAGCTCAGCCCTAAAACAGTCACTGTGGGCACTGGGTAATGACATCACGTAGCAACGTCCGACTTCCTCTCTCTAGTAACTAGCCTCCTTGCAGTTTCTTCAGCCCAGGAACATGACTTGCTTTATAGCCAGGTGAAAACATTTCACACTTTAACCAAATGTCTGTGAAACATTTTCCTGTGCCTCATCTCATTTGATCCTCACAGAAGTCCTGGAGTAGGTAGATAGGAGACTCAGTGGAATCCTATTTTCTTTTCATTAGCTAGAAAATGGAGATTTAGAAAGCTTAGAAATTTGACCCGCTATTTAACTGCAGCAGTGTTTGACTATATTGTGTACAGTAAGAAAACCAACTGGGGATCATTGCAACCCGGGCATATGCCCCTGACCAGAATCGAACCCGGGACCCTTCAGTCCACAAGCCAACACTCTATCCACAGAGCCAAACTGGCCAGGGCAACAACTGGTTTTCTTAGCCCACCAAATTTCAGGATACAGACATGGTTAATAACCACTTCACATTGCTATGCCAGGAGAAACGACTCTTACCTAAATGCCTGCCTAGGATCATAAAGCACCTCTGTGTCATTGACAATTCATCTGTCTACTGATAATTATAACTCACCTGGATATTTTCTGGCTCTCACTTTTCACTCACACTGATGCTCACATCCTTTGATTTTTGACGTCCCCCACACACGCACGCACACTAATGCACACATGCGTGTGCACATTACATGGTTGAATATATTCTCCTCCAGGTGGAATGTTTTCATTAGACTGAAACATTTCATTTTCATATTGATCTACGGGGCCTTTTAAAGCTACTCCGAAGCCTCTTTATGCGACATACTGGCAATCAAACCACTTCATCTCAGAATTCCAGAATGTTTGCAAGATCACAGCTAATGGGTTAGCTTCCTGCATGGTGTCATGAGACTCAGTTCCCAGAACCAAATCATATCTGTCAGCTCTTTTCACAGCAGCGCATGTCTTCTCATTTGGTGTAGAGTGTCATGCTGTGGCCAGCACCGAGCAGTGGAAAACAGCTCATATCAGGACATTACTGTCATTTTTTCCTAGATGGCTACACGATGTTAAGAAAGAACGTTCACACCTGCCAATCCTGCCAAATTTCTTCTCCTCCTGCCGCTCACCAATTAGTTTTATATTCTCTCGAGGAAGTTGAGAATGTAAAAACCTGTCTTTGGCAGCAATGTGACTGTCCTCTGCTACCTCAGAGGATGGTAGCATTCATCTTCTCTGGTGGATGGAGAAAGGTTTGGGATGCGATGGGAAATCGTTCCTGAGACATGTCAATTCATTGTTAGCTCAGTAAACACACCAACTCATCTCCAGGTGGGTCAGGCTCCTCATGCCTCTCAACACCACCTCCTGAGACATTAAATGACCAAGCAAAAGGCAGAAACTTGGTCACTGTGTGACCGCAGTGAGAAAACCAACAGGCGATCAAACCTGCAATCCGAGTTTACACCAGTTGGTTTGGGTTACACCATCTCCAGCTCATCTGAAGATGATTGACATACCCCAGATTGACCAATGCTGCCCTGTCCCAGTCCAAATTGAATTTCACCCCTAACTGCAGGATGCTCATACTTGCCACCCACATCAAACTTGGGACAAGAACTTGACAGCAGAAACCCTCCCCCAAGCATTCAGGAATGTAAACCCTGGAGAGCTGTTCTCCCACATCCCTTCAGGAGGGAAGACGGAAGATTCATGGACTGTTGGTGGGATTTTTCCTGACTCCCGGTGACTGACGAGGCAGAAAACAGGGCCGATTTATTTCTTGGATGGCCCTCCTCTGTGCAAGCTCAGCCGTCTCCAGCCCCGCTAATGAGAAAGGGCAGTGGTGCCTTTTGAGCAAAGCAGAGAAATAGACTTCAACCAAACTGCCCACGTGCCTATGACTGAGGAGATGCCGCACGGAAGCGGAAGGAGGACGAAGAATAATGCTCACGCCTGGTGAGCACCTCGGTGAGAAGTGTTTAAGGCAAGGAAGTGAATGCTGCTGCGGGAGAGGTCAACTGTCAGCAGCCTCTGTGTAAAATTAATGACATAATGGGGACGGGATCGTGCTGCACTGTTCCTGTAGGAGGGGCTGGCTGCATGGAGAATAAAGGACAACAAGAGGAATAAGAAAGAAGAGGTGAAGTAGGACAGGTTCCCAGCTCGATAACAGACCATAGCAGAGCACACAGAAGCCGCAAAATGCCACCTGGTTCCTTCCTGCAGTGCAATGAAGGGCGTCATATTTCTTAAGCAGTCGGTATGTTCCAGACACGGTATGAAGGTGATTTTCTATATTATGGAGGTAATATACTATTATCACCTTTTTATAATTGAGAAAGCAGCGATGCAGAGTAGTTAAATAATATGTCCAAGGTCATACAACCAGCTTTTCCAAACCAGGAAAAGCTGGAACCAATATGTATCTAAATCCTAAGCCCATCTCCCATGTACCCATGACCATTGCAAATCAGATGGGTAAATGTCCTTTTTTAAATACGTTTATATTGATTTTAAAGAGAAGAAAGGAGAAAGAGAAACATCGAATGGCTGCCTCATGCATGCCCCCCACTGGGGAATGAGCCTGCAACCAAGGTATGTGCCCTGGCAGGGCAACCTCTCAGTGCAAGGGATGATGCTCAACCAAATGAGCCACACCAACCAAGGCCAGATAGTAAACGTCTTTGATACATGACCACTGTACACACTACTGTCACTTCAATCCTACTACTCCTTCAAAATTAAATAATAGTGTGAATTCTTATTACATTAGGTTATAATTAAAGCACTAGGACAGTGCCTAGCCCAGTGAAGTTGAACCTATGACATGCTTGTCAGAGGTGACACGCGAACTCATTTTTTTCGTTGATTTTTCTTTGTTAAATGGCATTTAAATATATAAAATAAATATCAAAAATATAAATCTTTGTTTTACTATGCTTGCAAAGATAAAACAATTTCTATATGTGACACGGCACCAGAGTTAAGTTAGGGTTTTTCAAAATGCTGACACGCCGAGCTCAAAGGTTCGCCATCACTGGCCTAGCCCAGATTTGTTAAATAATACAACATAGGAATAATATATGAAGCTTAAATTTGTGGTTCACAAACACAAATCTATTTGTCCTAATACTATCCAAAGAGATGTTATCTAAACAACTCTGTAGAACTGTATTCTATTAGATGACATTCCAATGCAAGAACGACAAGTACACTCCGAGCCTCAGCACATCTATTTATCTGAGAGAACTTGATGAAAAAAAATGAAATTTATCAAGAACATATCAGGTTTTGAGAACAACAGGAAATTATGCCAGCATTGGAGGTCAGAGTATTTTATGAAGCCCTTTGCTACTGATGTGACTGCAGTTTTATCTCCAACAGGAAGCTCTACCGAATATACCCTAACCAGGAACACAGTCTATCCAGTCAGGCCTTCCCCAACGCCAAGCCAGCGCGGGGCCTTTCCCTTCAAACAAGGTTCGCTATCAGATATGTTCTGTCTCTTCCTTGTTTTTACGTTTAGCCCATAAAAGCTTCCTGCCTCCTGCCCCATTTTGCAGTTCTCTGAAAGAAGACTGTGTCCTTCCTGAAGTTAAAGGTTGTCTATAGCACCTGAATTGTCTTCTTTAATCATTTTAACACAAATAAACCAATCACAATAACATTGATATATAAGTTTAAATTATGTTTGCTTTAAAATCAAACTAATTTTTTTTTAAATAACAGTAGCACAAAGGCCAGCAAAAAGAGAAAGAGACTGGTAACTACCAAAGATTTAAAGATATTTAAGAGCTCTAGCCCTAGCCGGTTTGGCTCAGTGGATAGAGCATCAACTTGCGGACTGAAGGATCCCAGGCCGGATTCCGGTCAAGGGCACATGCGGGCTCAATCCCCAGTAGGGGGCGTGCAGGAGGCTGCCGATCAATGATTCTTTCTCATCATTGATGATTCTCTCTCTCTCTCCCTCTTCCTTCCTCTCTGAAATCAATAAAAATATATATTAAAAAAAAAAAAGCTCTATTCACCTAATGCAATGTGAGGCTCATATGGATTACCATGTAAGCAAACTAACTATGGGAAAAGTAGTAAAATTTGAACACAGATTGGACTTATATGATGCTAAGTAATTATGAAGTTTCAGATGTAGTAATTTTATTAAAATTAGGTTTAAAAACTATGAAAACTATTGCGGATGAAAAAGGGGCCCCTTACACCTGACAAGTTCAGGGGAGGCCTCCTTACAGCTCCTCTTTTGATTCTATTATATACAAGACTGCCATTCTTCAGAGCATTTTCTCAATCCATTGAGATTTTGCTTCCTGGCAACTGTAGTCAATTTGGCTCAAATAAACTCCTATCCAGTTTTTTCCTAGGCTGGGTGTTCTTTCATCAACGCTATTAAAGATAAACCTAATAGAGATGCAGTGTTATGTCTGGGATTGGCATCAAAACAATGTGAAGAGAGATGGAGAGTGGGTACAGGTCAAATTAAAATTGGCTGTGTACTGATAATTATATAATTGTTGGAGCGGAGTGATGGGTACATGGAGTTCATTACATTATTCTCTCTCTTTGAATATGTTTGAAATTTTCCATTATGAAAGGTGTTTTTTTAAGTTTATTATTCAGCATTAGTTCTACCACTTACCTAACCTTGTGCCTCATTTTCATTCAATAAATATGAATAAAAATGTTAATTCTAAAAATAATAATTGAAATATTATTATAAAATAATAATTATACCACATACAAGCATTTTCACTCTGATTGTTTTAATAAATCATACCCTTTTATTTCTGTTAACCTTTCCAGGAAACAAGCCACATCAGTCTTCATTGTTGTCCCTCTGTCCACATCCTCTCATTATTCATTTCTTCCAAGTGCCTGTGGACAGAATAGGGCATCCCTGGCAGAAGGAACAAGTCCAAGGAGCCCAGCTACCTGTTGATGTGTTCCCCTTGAGGGGGCCAGAATGAATTCAGGGTTCCTTTTGGCTGCTCTGAATACAATCAAGGTCTCCTCTACTCCTGGGCATCACTCACTGCCATAGACACCCAGCCTTAGTCCTGCGTGATCGAGAGATTCTGAATAGAGTCTGTATCATCCCCACTGTGTTGGGCTGATCGTTCTTCATGTGTGATGCCTGGGCAGGGTGACTCCAAGGACTCTGAGATTCCTAGGAGATGTACAGAGGAAAATGAGGTTCTAGCTCCTTCCCAAACAGAACAGGAAAACTCTTGTCTAGCCACAAGGAGATATTGACCTGGGGCTGGTGCCAAACAGAAAGAAACAGTGGAAATTCCATTTTCCCAGCAACAAAAAAATATAAGCCAAAATCATGAAGCACCTTGTGGAATCTAATGTCAGAGACTGGCACATTCATTTGTTGCAGAAATTTCTTTGACAGTAATGCCTAGGCCTGCCCGGAAGTGGAATGATCACAGCAGTCTGGAGCCCACACCATGGGCACTCCTTGGATTAAAAAGTGTAATTTTGTGTTTCATATTTATGAATAAACTAGAGGCTTTGTGTATGAAAATGTGTGCACTCGGGGGGGGGGGGGAGTTCCCTCAGCCCGGCCTGTGCCCTCTACCAGTCCGGGACCCCTCAGGGGATGTCCACCTACCAGCTTAGGCCTGCTCCCCAGGGGATCGGGCTTAAGCTGGCAGTCAGACATCCCTCTGGCAGCCTGGGAGCCCTCGGGGGATGTCTGACTGACAGCTTAGGCATCCTTAGCACGGCCGTGGAGGTGGGAGAGGCTCCCGCCACTGCCATTGTGCTCTCCGCCATCAGCCCCTCTTGCAGCTGAGCAGAGCTCTCCCTGTGGGAGCTCACTGACCACCAGGGGACAGCTACTGCGTTGAGCATCTGCACCCTGGTGGTCAGTGTGCATCATAGCTACAAGTCATTCCCCTATTAAGGTCGATTTGCATATTACCTTTTTATTATATAGGACTAGTGGCCTGGTGCACGAAATTCATGCATGGGTGGGGGGTTGTCCCTCAGCCCAACCTGCACCTTCTCCAATCTGGGACCCCTTGGGGGATGTTCAACTGCCGGTTTAGGCCTGATCTCACAGGCAGTCGGATATCCCTCTGGCAATCCGGGACCACTGGCTCCTAACTGCTCACCTGCCTGCCTGCCTGATCGCCCCTAACCACTCTGCCTGCTGGCCTGCTTGCCCCCAACTGGCGCCCCCCCCCGCCAGCCTGATCACCCCCAACTGCCCCCCACTGCTGGCTTGCTTGCCCTTAACTGCCCTCCTCTCCTGGCCTGATCGCCCCTAACTGCCTCTGCCTCGGCCCCGCCACCATGGCTTTGTCCGGGAGGTCTTCCGGAAGGTCTCCTGGTCTAATTAGCATATTACCCTTTTATTACTATAGACTAGAGGCCCGGTGCACAAAAATTTGTGCACTCGGGGGGGGGGGAGGGGGAGTCCCTCAGCCCGGCCTGTGCCCTCTCGCAGTCTGGGACCCCTCAGGAGATAACAACCTGCTGGCTTAGGCCTGCTCCTGGGTGGCAGAGGGCAGGCCCAATCCCTAGGTGCAGCCCTGGTCGGGCTCAGAGCAGGGCCGATTGGGGAGTTGGGGCGCCGCCCCCTGACATGCACAGAGCAGGGCAGATTGGGAGGTTGCGATGCCACCCTCAGTCACGCTCAGGGTGGGGCTGATTGGGGGGTTGGGGCACCGCCCCCTGTCACACTCAAGGCAGGGTCGATGGGGAGGTTGCGGCACCACCCCCTGTCACGAACAGAGCAGGGCCAATCAGAGGGTTGGGGCCCTGCCCCCTGTCACGCACAGAGCAGGGCCGATCAGGGGGTTGAGGAGCTCCCCCCTGTCATGCACAGAGCAGGGCCCATCAGGGGGTTGGGGAGCTCCCCCCTGTCATGCACAGAGCAGGGCCGATCAGGGGGCTGAGGAGCTCCCCCCTGTCATGCACAGAGCAGGGCCCATCAGGGGGTTGGGAAGCTCCCCCCTGTCACGCACAGAGTAGGGCCAATAGGGGAGTTAGGGCACCGCCCCCTGTCACACACAGAGCAGGGCAGATCAGGGGGTTGGGGCGCCGCCCTCTATCACCCACAGAGCAGGGCCGATCAGGCAGTTGGGGCGCAGCCACTGTCACACTCAGGGCAGGGCCGATGGGGAGGTTATGGCTCTACCCTGTCACACACAGAGCAGGGCCTGTGGGGGGTAGGGGGGGTTGGGGTGCCGCACCCTGTCACACACAGAGCCGCAGGGCGATCAGGGGGTTTGGGCGCTGCCCCCTGTCACGCTGATCCAGTGCCAGGAGGCCTCGCGGCTCCGCTGATCCCGGTGCTGGGAGGCATATTACCCTTTTACTATATAGGATAGAGGCCTGGGGGCTGGCTGGTTTGCCCTGAAGGGTGTCCTGGATCAGGGTGGGGGTCCCCACTGGGGTGCCTGGCCAGCCTGGATGAGGGAATGATGACTGTTTGCAGCTGGTCACACACCCTTCAGGGTGGGGGTCCCCACTGGGGTGCCTGGCCAGTCTGGGTGAGGGGCTGAGGGCTGCTTTCAGGCTGGCAGTTGTTGACTGAAGCTCCCAACCGCTCCTTTTTTTCCCCTTTATTTTATTTTATTCTGGGCCAGCTTTAACTCTGTCTCTAGCTCTGAGGCTTCCGCTGCTGAAAACAGGTATCTGGTTTGTTTGCGTTCTATAATCGAAACAATGTATAACTCCAGCTCTGAGATCCCGGCCAGCTGAAAGCTGGTTTCTGGGGTTTTGTTTAGCTTCTATATTTGTTAGAATGTTTCAAACTGCCAGCTCAGAGGCCGGCAAGTCAGGCGGGGAACGTTGGAGTCCTCCTTCACTGAAGCAAGCAAGGCTCATGTTAGCTTCCAGCTGCCTGGCTGCCGGCCACCATCTTGGCTGACAGTTAATTTGCATAAGGATATGCTGATTAGCCAATGGGAAGGGTAGCGGTCGTACGCTAATTACCATGTTTCTCTTTTATTAGTGTAGATATGCAGCACATTCTGTTTCCAGATATGGTAAGAGGTAAATGTGCTTACCTGTTAACCTCTTTCGCCCAAGGAATCCCTCATTTCAAGGACGAAAATTTCCACAGACAAGTTAAATGAATGTTTTAACTTTGGTTGATTTATTCAGTGGACTGTTAAGGCATTCTTTTTTTTAACTCTTGTCATTTACTTCTGTAGTTTTGGCTTTGGTATTCAAAACATTCCAAATGCCTACCTTCTTTTGTCTTTCCACACATTTTTAAAGGTGTCAGGGGAATTACATTAAGCCCAGTAAAATACTGATTGTGCAAATTAACAAGTTGATATTATCTATGATATTGTTGCAGAATATTCAACTGAATTCCAGGAGAAGCAAGTTCTGGTCCCAGCCAGTCCACTCATGAATTAGTTGAGCCCTAGCTGGTTTTGCTCAATGGATAGAGCATTGGCCTGTGGACTGAAGGGTCCCGGGTTCGAATCCAGTCAAGGGCACATGCCTGGCTTGTGGGCTTGAACCTCAGTACTGGGTGCACAGGAGACAGCCAATCAATGATTCTCTCTCATCATTGATGTATCTATCTCTCTCTCCCTCTTCCTTACGCTCTGAAATCAATAAAAATATATATTAAAAATAAAAAAAATAAACTATTTGATGTTAGGTAAATTATTAAATTCCTAGGAGCCTCTGTAAAAGGCAGGATGCAGATTAGATGAATGATGATGGTTATTCAAAATCTCACATCCAGTGAAATGGTTATTACCTTAATAACCTTTAGTTTATAGCTATTTGGTTTTCTCTGGGATGATAGAGATTTGAAACATGATATTAAGCCTCTGTAGGGAAGAAAAAATAATTTGTCCTCCTACCCTTTAAGTTCTTCTAGCTGGACTAATGATCCAATTAACCTGGGACAGATAAACAGAAGAAAATGACCAAATTTATTAGGTATGTACATATGGAGATTACCCAAGGACAGATCAGGCAGTTAAGATAAGGCATATGAACCTTAATATGCCATATTGAGCTAAGGAAAGGAAGGTAGGGATGTGGTTTGGGATTTCAAAGGACAAGAAGACAATTCACATGGAAACAGAAATGCAAATGTTTGGTTCATAAATTTTTGCTGAGCCATCATTAACAATGAGACAAACTGAGGGCTTTTATCAAATGGGCCTTGCTAGATTCCTCCATGTCTAGCACACTAGTTCACATGAAACGATACTTCTCTATGTTGACATCTCCCTTCCTGGAACAGGCCTTCCACAAAATTCTTTTAGGTAGTTAGGGGGAAGGTCAAAGTTTTTTTTCCTGATCTTTTGTTTCTTAAAAATAACCATCTTGCAATAATCAATACCCTATAAAAGGCAGATTTTGGAATGATCACAGCAGTCTGGAGCAACTCCTCACCTCTAAGAGACTAACCTCAAACCAGAACTCAATTACGCTGTTCCATTTTATTTGGAGCTTTATTTGAAAAATGGCCATTTGCACAGGACACTCCCTTCCTGAGGTTAGCCCCATCGAGAACACCAAATTACAGATCAGACGAGGCTTAATGAACTTGGGATCAGAACATATGTCATTGTGTGGCTGAAAACCTACTTCCTTCTCACTAAAATGGCCTGTTAGACTTCAGCCATTATAGAAATATAGCAATTTACATACTCAACACTAATCAAGAGAATCATAGCATTCTCTTCTAAGGAATGCTAGAGAAATGCCTTTAATGTCCATTCCCCACTCCCTATGGCCTGGGAACCCACAACTGTGACATTACTTCACCTTTATTATAAATAATTAGGTAATGACTCTGGCACTGTTTGCTTTTGTCCCTGTAGTAGATGCTTGTCCTGCCTCAGCCACATCCCTTGGCTCACGGGATTTCATTACGGCTGTGAGGGACAATTCCATGCAAGTGACCAGCATCCTACCTCAAGCCATGCTTGGTGTCTCGCAAATTTAGGACTTTCTCTGAACCCACTCAATGCAGCACAGCCCACAACTCTCCCAAACAGGCTGAAGAGGTCAGAATTTGCCTCCCCAAACTATGCCTCTTTGACATGAGGATTATTTTGAGCTGAAATTAACAGTTTTGAAACTTTCTAAAACTTATATAAGTACTTAAGCATTGAAAGAATATATACTAGTATAGCCCTAGCCAGTTTGGCTCAGTGGATAGAGTGTCAGCCCTCCGAATGAAGGGTTCCAGGTTCAATTCCGGTCAAGGGGATACACCTCAGTTGCAGGCTCAATCCCCAGCCTGGGTCAAGGCATGTACGGAGGCAACTAAGCGATGTGTCTCTCTCACATTGATGTTTCTCTCTTTCTCTCTCCCCCTCTCTTTCACTCTCTGTAAAAATCGATGGGAAAATATCCTTGGGTGAGAATTAACAACAACGAAAAGAGTAAATATATTTGCATTCATTAAATCCGAAAGTAAATTTACATTTCCCAAACCAAAATTCTCTCAAGAGTTTTCAAGGAAATTTTATTTATATTATTACTTTGCTTTCACTTGGATTTTTTCACTTGAATTTTTTCACCTTTAAATAAATGTCTCTTGTACAAAATACTAATAATGCCCTGCATTTGCATAGCACTTTCAGGTATTGAAATGGCTTTAATTTGAATATTTTTAACTGAGACTCAGAAAAAAAAAATTTGTGAAGTAATAATAATACCCCATTTTGCAAACGAGGAAACTGAGGCCACCTTGCTAGTAAGTAGCAGTGCCAATATTCAGATCTAAGTCTCAGCTCCAAGTTCAATCATAAGCCATATGTCCCTTACGTATTAACATTTTCTTGAAGAAATGTTATTTTAAAATTGCTTCAACTATCCCACAGAGTGAAATAGAGGCACACTTCTCAGCAGTGGTATTCAAAAAGGAGTGAAAAGTGGTCTTCGCCCTCATGGAATGAACAACAGAAACAAGTAGCTGTGCCAGTTCATCAAGAAGAGACACTGGTCCCCTCCCAGGCGTCTGGACTCCAAGAAAGATGCTTTCATCGAGTATGCAAGACAACAGCAGCAGCCTGATAAAACACGAGAGCTTTAACGGACTCATCTTGATTTATCAAATCAATGATCCATAAAGTCAAAAATCTCTCTAAAGTAGAACTTGACTTGATCGACTATAACAATTCTGTTAATGGCATCAAGTTAATGGCATTCTTGCATTTGTTCAATAGAATATAGCAAATCTTAGAGACACGCTGCTCAGAAAGAAGTGACCATTGATCAATGACACGATGTGGTGGGGGGTTAAGCTGGAGCCTCAGACAAATGCCCACTGTGGTTCCACCTGGAATTCTGCCACGACCTGCTTCTGTGTGATGATCTTGACTTTGCTGTGCTCCTGTCTGACTCATTAGCAGTTACATTTTGAGGAAGCAGATCCCCACCCTTCCTACAAAATGTTTACTCTGTAAAGTAGTAAATGACTTAAAATGACTTAACACTTCCAAGAAAATATTATTTAAGATCATTAACATTGATGATACAGAGAGATATGTCCCTTTCAATCACAAAAATCCAGGACCATTTCTTAGTAGCAGAAAAAAGAAAATGAAACCATTGCCCCCCGCCCCCCAAAAAAAGTATGATTAAACAAATCTTGACTAAAGGAGAGGAAATGTGTCCAAAAGCTTTGTATTTAATTTTAAAATCAAATTACTTGTTGTTTCTTTCCCCTTTTCCTTCCTGAACTATCCTGGATAATAAAAGGCTAATATACAAATCGACCAAACAGTGGAACGACCAGCCGCTATGATGAGCACTGACCACCAGGAGACAGATACTCAACATAGGAGCTGCCCCCTGGTGGTCAGTGCGCTCCCACAGGGGGAGCGCCACTCAGCCAGAAGCCCTGAGCCGGGCTCACAGCTGGTGAGCGCAGCGGCAGCAGCACTAAAGATGTCTGGCTGATGGCTTAGGCCCACTCCCCTCTCCCAAGAGGACGCAGGCCAGGCTGAGGGACCCTCCCGAGTGCATAATTTTCATGCACAGGCCTCTAGTTTAATCATAAGTCTAATGAATAGGGCACAGCAACTAGACAAGCAGGCCATCAGGGATGGGGGTTAAGAAGCTGAATGGCCCAGCTCAGGGCAGCAGAAACTGAGGAGAGTGACAGGTTCATGTGTGTAGGAAGGCTACCCAGAGTGGGGTGCCAGATCCTAGAAGAGTGAGAGATCAAACCCATGGAAGGGTGGTCTGTGCAGGGTGTCAATTTCATGATTGTATCTGAAAAATTCAGCCTAATGAATTATTATAAATATTTGGTACTTATTAATAAGAGGATCAAATACATGAACTTTAATTCACATAAAATAAAACTAATATGTATAACCTGTAAGAAACTCCATACCTTTAATCATATACTTATCCTAAATACTCTCCTGAGCTTAGATGAAAACAAACTGATTAAAACAAATAAAAATGAATTAATTCATTTTATGATATAAATAATAAAGAGAATGGAGAGGAATTGAGCAAATTAAATTTGACTTAGCTATTATCTATCCTCAAACCCACACCTAAGAAGTTGAGAAAATCCTTCAATGGAGTGCAGCTCTATTTAGCTTCAGAGCTTTACAAAATGAGATCTATTAAAGTCCTTGTTTTGACCATTCTGAATTATTTTCATACAGATTTGACTATGAAACAAATGAGTCTCGCATCAAATCAAAAGAAAGGAGAGAATTTTATGGTTGAAGAATATACAACCTCTTTCTTTTGTACAGAATTTAAGCATGTGTATAATTTTTTAGAATTTGATTCAATAATTAAATATCACTGATAGCGTTTGCCTCATTATAGCAGTGATTGATAACTGGTAAAAATAAAGGTGCAGGTTGTCATTCCAGCTTGCCAAATCTGAGATGGGTGTTTCAGAATGGTGTTCTCTCCACCAGTCTTGCATAGATCGTTATTTCAGCCCACGTGTGATTACAGCTACCGCTTTTTTCAGTTGGTCTTTCTTAAGCAATTACACTTAACTGGAATGTGTCCTTCGGTCATAGAAGGCACCATATGCAATGAAAAGGGGACAGCACAAGGTCAAGAGCCAACTCTGCCACAATCCAACCATGACTTCGACAAATCACTTAACCTCAGTATGTTCCAGTTTCCACTCCTGTAAAATTAGAGTACCAAGCAAGACAGTTTCTAATGTTTCTTTGAACTTATATATTCTTTATTTGCATTCAGGATATTGTCTTAACTAAATTGCAAATCAACAACTCTAATTTCTGCCCTAACTGGTTTGGCTCAGTGGATAGAGCGTCGGCTTGCGGACTGAAGGGTCCTGGGTTCGATTCCAGTCAAGGGCATGTACCTTGGTTGTGGGCTCATCCCCAGTAGGGGGTGTGCAGGAGGCAGCTGATCGATGTGTCTCTCTCATCCATGTTTCTAGCTCTCTATCCCTCTCCCTTCTTCTCTGTGAAAAAATCAATAAAATACATTTTTAAAAATTTTTTTTAAAAAACACTAATTTCTTTTTCATTTTTTCACCATGCTTAGTAGAGTTCTTTGTGTTTTGTTTCTTGGGTTTGCAGGGGTTTTTTTATTTGCTTGTTTGTTTGTTTGTTTGTGGGTTGGGTTTCTGTTTTGGGGGGTTTTGTTTGCTTATCAGAGGGCCGCATGCATGTCAACAAACTGTCAGTAAACTGTCTTAAATTGGCAGGAACTTTTTACAGGAGAGAGTAGAAATTATCCACTCTAAGCATGTTATTTCAGTGGATAAGTTTATGGCTCTAATTTTGCACCTGCTAAGAACATGTATTCTTTATTGGGAATCATGAAAGCCTTCTACATTTCAGATGTCTCTGTCTTCTGATATGCACACCTGAGGATCAACCCAGTAATAAAATCATGTTAGAAATCCAAGCTATTTTTAGGGTACCAATGAATCAGGAAACATAGTAGAAACATGTATTATTGAAGCAGTGAATGGAATCCATAAAATGTAGAATTTCTATAAAATATACCATTACTACTTCAATATACATCTAAATTAATTTGCTTATTAAGGCTTTTTTGGAAATAACAATTTAACTTTCTTACAAATTAGCATCTTAAGTATTGATTTAGAACAAATGAGCTGTGAATCTTGATATAACTAATTAAATTTTTAATGTTTTTAATGCATATAATTTATGGTTTTTGTTTCATTGTGTGAATTATTTGTAGAATATAAGCTTTTAACAGTGTGATGAAATGAAAAGGGTTGCTAAGTAACATAATTTGTCCCACATAAGCTAACTTTCTCAGAGATTGAATGTCTAAAGTGAAGAGCTCTTTATAACATTAAATAAAATATTACTTTAAAAAATCAGGTATCTACTCTTCTTTAGAGAATCCATTTCTAGTAGTCACTATGATTACTGAAATACAGTATGGTTGGGGACTGAGCAGAATAAATAAATCAAGACACAAAACTCGAATGCATGACACAAGATGGACTCACGTCTCACACATCAGAGTTCTAGTCTCCAAAAATCTTAAAGAATGTTACAGCCTGGATGCTAACACTTGGTGACTCCTAGAGATACAAGCAGCATTTTCATTTTTTCAAGGAAAAACAACTAAGGTACAGATAATGCAGTGAAGAATATTCACCCATTAAATTACAACTGTAGAGTTGTTTAGAGAGGGCATGGGGGGAGGGGTGCCCATTGTTCCTTGGGGCAATTCTAGAATATGAACTGACTAAGGAGTTTAAGGTAATGGAGAAGAGCTTAGACATTATTATATATTTGAAAACCCAGGGACCCACACAAATGTAGTCAGAGCCTATAAACTCCAGAAATAATTTGCAAAAAGCATGGAAGTCAGACCAGGAATGATAACAACACAGCAAGCATGGCGTGGGAGTTCATTTCTGCCTTTTCATGTCTGTAACCACAGTAAGGAGCACCGGACCCTAGCACAAAAGAAGAGCTCTCTAAATATTGGTGGATTCAATAAATGAATGAACCTCAATCTCAAATCTGTAGTCTTTTTCTCTTGAAAAATCAGAACTTCTTGTCCTGTGTCTGACTCAGCATTTGGCATTTCCCTCTCTGCTCATTCCCTCTTTTGTGCTTTTCTGGGCTTACATAAACTCCTCTGGCCATACCAGCCACATAAGCACAACATGACAGAAAGATTTGCATCCCATCCCTTGATCATTCAGGGTAAAATATGATGGTTTCAATTTCATTGCCCTTTGAGAACCCAATTTAAAATGTGTATAATCTTTGTCCTCTCCAAACCAACAGTTTTTATTCAACACTTAATAAAATATATTAAAGATTCGTTTTCCACATGATTCACAATGCTAATGAATTCATCAATCCCATTATCACACATCTTTCTGTAAATGTCAAACAGGATGTAGCCAACAAGGTCATGACCATTGAACATAAGTTCACGGTTGTACACATTTGTTCTTGACAGAGGTCATCTATGGATAACCTTTGACTTTCCATGCTTCTATCACTTAATGTCAATAACTGCATACAATTTTCACATTGCTCTGTCACTACGTGTCAAAATTATCAAGCATCTATGCATATTTTATCTTTTAAATTGATATTTTTATGACTTTATAAATGTCCTGTTTCTGAAAACGGTTTAAAACACTTTAACATTTTTCAATATTTATTTTCATCTGAGACTCATGAATGTTTTCACAGACAGTCTTAGATGGGGTTTCTTAGAGGCTGAGCCTGAGATAGGGATCCTTATGCAAGTGGCTCATTGAAGGAATGTTTCAGAAGAAATTTATAAGAACACAGGGTAGGGTGGGGGTGAAGCGAAGCAAAGATGCAGTTTCAGCTGAAATCTAGTCTCAGCCTGATCCCGTAGGAGTTTTGGAATAAGGGTGACCCCACAAAAATTGTCCCACCTTGAGGCAAAAGGGCAGGGTGTGCAGCTGTGGCCTTTAGCAGCGAATGCTCAAGGCAGCTGGGGGGTGGATCCCAGATTTCTTTTATGACATTGAATTTTACCAAAGAAAAATTGAACTTCCTATGGATGGATGGTTGAGCTTTATTGTCTTAGTAATGTATGTATGAATCATGTTTTCAATATGTAAATATTTTATGTAAAACAATAAAACTACAGTAATTAGTAACTTGACACTGGACAACTAAAAAACTATAAAGCAGACAAACAGAGAATGCTTAAATGGTGCGTGTAATAAAACCTTAAGTTCCAAACACAGTCTTATCCCAGGAATTCAATTCTGGAAATTGCGTTTCACGAGAACGATAACCACTGTGCAAAATGTCAGTATATTTTGCAACTTTCACATTTTGATGTCATAAATAGTGGTGATTCTGTGCCACCTAAGTCAACAGCAGATTTACCACATGGGTGGGAGTTTTGCTCTCATCAATGGTCACGGGCCCGCTTTGCCAAAGGCCCTCTCAGGGAGTGTTGTGATGGAGAGAGCACTATTATAAGTTAGAGCCATTTGGCAACATAGACCTTAGATCCTTCATTTAAACCTGTCCTCTGACTTACAGTGTGCCTCCATTTTTTTCATTCTCACCCTTACATGTTGTGTCTCACAGGTTCCATCATGCCTTCTTCCATGCCATAGATTGCTTGCTCATTTTCCATGCCATGGATTGCTTGCTCCTCTTTCACAGGGATGGCTATTAAAGAAGCAAGAGCACCTTACAGGAGGCTCAGGGGGCTGGAGGAATCAGAAACAGCCCTGTCTCTTTCCCGCTTGTGCTTGTATACATTTGTGACCAAGTCCATCATTTGGAGACCGTTATGGACAGACATAAAGGCTACTCTCTGTTCTTCCTTGTTGCTTTATCAATATGGATCAATGATGGGGAACAGATATTCTGAAGGCTGGCACATGCCCAACTTATAGGGTTACCGAGGAACTTGGAGCATCTATTTGCTTGTGTATGGCTGCCTTGACCTAGAGGCAATAAGTGAAGATCAAGGATAAAGATGTGGAGCTATTAAAAAAGAAGAGGGGAACTAGTGACCACTGATAGCATTCATGTAAGAATAATATATGATACAGATGCTGATAGAACTTCCTATGTGATCTTTAAGATCTGGAAATACACAAATTTTACAGGAGAACATGGCAACCACTCTATCTGTGAAGAAATGAGTACTATGAGTTCTATGGGAGAGCTAGATAAGCTCACGATCCACAACCCACAATCTGCAGAGACACATGTTCCGAAACAACTCTTAAGAGGAGGATTTTGGTTCAGATGAAAGGTGTGCCCTTTCATGAATCCTGGAGGCTGGAGCTGGGGAAGGATCAGTGCAGACTTGAACTTGGGGGTTGGGAATTTTCTTCTCTAGGCAGTCAGTATCATTGGGGCACGAAGCCAGGTTTGAAATCCATCTGCTTCCTTTTTCAAAGAGCTTCATTTCAATCTGTTGAATCTGGGATCTAACCTATGCCATAGCTCTTTTAATTTATACAGTTTTATCTATCCAAGCCTTGGCTACATTTGGGAAAATATTAGGAAGTTCTTTAGGGCTTTACTTTTTTTAAAGCAATTTATGAGTTACTTTTGAAAGGACATATTCATGTCAACTATTTCTCACTTAACATTTGATAACAAATAAAACACAGAGGAGTTAATGGCTTGTCTGATGCCACACAGCTATTTAGTGAGCAGCTGTAAATTATTTCATAATCTTCTTTATCTTAATCATGAATTCCCACTGGCAGGCTACATATTAAGTAATTGTATTTCCCTTCTGAAGATTCTTTGTCCCAGAGGCACTTTGTGATCAGCAATACTAAACTACTTGTACTGTGATATTTCCTACTTTTGTGTCTACTTAAATTGTTCCCTCTTCCTGGGAAGTTTCCCACCCTCACTCCAGTCTCTACATTCACACTCTCCAGTTCCACCATCAGGAAGACTTCCCCAGTGACCTCAAAGTGGGTAGGAACATCTCATCAGACAACATCCTATATAAAAAAGGCTAATGTGCAAATTGTCCCCTCCACCAGGAGTTCGACCAGGGGGCGGGGCCAACTGCTCACGGCCCCTCCCCCGACCAGCCTGGCCTGATCGACCCTGATTGGGGCAGGCCGGCCAGACCCCACCAGTGCACGAATTCATGCACCAGGCCTCTAGTTGTATTATAACAAGCTATTTATGTTACTTCTCTCTGACAAGAAATGAATGCCTTTATATCCATCAAGTCTAGCACAGTGATTGACAGAGTGTAGATGCATAATAAATTAGTATTGAATGAATGTATTAGGACATTAATGAATACATAATGAATGCATAAATAAGCAGCATGAACAAGAAGCTTCTGTGAGAGGAGCTAAGGAATGATGATAGCTTAATTAGATAACCAAGAAAGATGCAGGTTAAGGGCTCTTTCTGTTTTCCTGCAGAAGTTATGTCTGCAGCAAAGAAAAGTCATTACTCTCCTGTCAGGTTCCATTTAGACCCTGAAGAGACAAACCTACCAAAGTTGTCAATGCCTAGAACATTCCCTGATTTGCAGTAATTGTTCAGATTATTAACTGAGTAAATAAACATCCAGAAAACGGGATTATAACAAAAAGAGTTTTAGGAAGATGAGGATGGTGTCACTAACTCTTGACCTGTCCAGTAATAAGAGCATTAAAAGATGGCTGAAATCCAGTAATTCCACTCCTAGGTATTTACCCAAGAGAAATAAAAACATATACCTACACAAAAACTTGTACATGAAATCTCATAGCAGTTTAGCCATAATGGGCAAAAGGAAGGAGACTGCTCAAATGCCTACCAACTGACAAATGGATAAACTAAATGTGGCATATCTATACAAAGGAACATTATTTGGCCATAAGAAGGAATAAAGTATGGTATCACATGCTACCACATGGATGAACCTTGAAAATGTGATACTAGGTGAAAAAAAAAGGTTCCAAAAAAAGCCCACATATTTTATTATTCCATTCATATGAAATGTCCAGAACAGGGAAACCTGTAGAGACATAAAGTAGCAGCTGCTTAGGGCTGGAAAGAGGGAAGGGGGTGATAGTTAAAGGATATGGTTTTCTTTTAGAAGTGATAAAAATGTTCTAAAGTTGGCTGTGGTGATGGTTGTACATATCTGTGAATATGCTAATAACCATTGAATTGTATACTTTTAATTGAGTTTATTGTATAGTATGTAAATTATACTTCAAGAAAGCTATCTATATATAACAGGTAATATGCAAATTAGCCAGGCATCACAACCGCTCGAGGAGGCTGCATCACGACTGCTCAGGAGGAGCTGCATGCACAGATGGGCGGGAGGGGACTGTGTGCCGCCCCCAGCCCCAGCGGACACACACACACCAGGGGAGAGGACGTGCTCCGAGCGGCCATGCGGTGCGGCTCAGAGCGCACCCCCGGTGGGTGGCGGCAGCGGCCGGAGTGAAGCAGCCTGGGTCCCAGATGCCTGGCAGCAGCTGGAGAGCAGCCCAGGTCCTGGGTGCTGGAAGGAAACCGGTGCCAGCAGCCAGGGAAGGAAGGTCTATTCTTGAATGAATCTTCGTGCATCGGGCCTCTAGTTGGGGGGGGCGGGGGGAGGCGGGGAGAGAGAGAAAGTTGAAAACATCTCAGACCAAAGGCTGCTCATCAGAATTCTCCCAGGATGCTAACAAGATTCACTTCAGGCTTTTGCTGAATGTGTCCTAGGCTGGGCTCTCGTTGCCACCTTGCTCATTTTCAAGGACCCGACAAGAGCTCACTAAGAGCCTGTTTTAGCCAACTGTCACATTGGGAGCTCATGTGTGCATGTGTGTGCATCTGTGTGTGTCTGAAAAAGTTTTTGTCCAAGCCACAGGCATAGTTTCAATAGCATTTAGTGAATGCTCATTGTGTGCCAAGCACTTGGGACATGTCATCTCTAAGCTTCATAAAGGCCCCAGGAAGTAGATTATGTTACTTCATTTTATAGACGAAGACATGACACTAAGCTTAGCTAATTGCCATGATGTGATGATGTGGAAACGAATAGGCCCAGGTTTAAAAATATGTGTGATTCACAATATTTGTGTTCTGTTCACAATTTGTGTCCTTGAAGTCTAGTGTGGTGGACAGAAATGCCTTGAGCCAATACAAGAGAGGTGGAGAGTATGGAATGTCTGATAAAGACAAATAACCTGGCTCAGTGTTTCAGCGTGGAATGGTGTGAGAATCCTGTTCTAAAATCTGGCCTTAATGTCCCGGGCAATGACAAACAGTTCTCCGGGGTCTAGGACTACTCGAGCTGCCTGCTTGAAGAGGGAGCTTTTAAGTCTTGTTCTAAGTGAGCAATTGCACACTCCCAGGTGAGTTTCTATTGAAAAAGACCCATGTTTTGTTCCTAATTCTAGTTGTCAGTCCTCTTTCACCAACATTAAACTTCCACTAAAGCCCTATCTACTTCCCTGTATTAAAGTATCAGGCTGTGTGTGTCATACACGATGAGCATTGGTACGCAGACATCACGGGCATCACCCAAGTTTTATTCCCTAGGCTGCATCCTGTGATTTGGATGTGAGAATGCTTGAGGACACTCTTTTTTTCTGCTGCTTCTCTCTGTGTCACACCACTTTTTCATCTTCCTTGGTGCACTTTGATCTAGACACTGTCTTCCATAAACCCACTTTGGCAATTTTGAAAGCAGACTGGCCAATCTCTTGGCATTTGCTCCTCCATGAAATGCAAGCTCCTTCTTATTTGTGATATTCTAGAATACTAAGTTCAGGTCCAATAAATCAATTCTCGCTTTGCTGTCATCTATAATGGCAAGTGGTTGTTCACTCTCATCTTCCTTTCTCCTCCAAAATCAGTAACTTCAGCTATCAGAAAATAAGATTACCGCCACACAAATGAGAGGAAGCATGTAGACTAGATTACTCAAAGACTCACATAAGGACCCACAAAAAAAGCAAAACAAAAACAAAAACAGGGATCTCTGGAAGCTGCGCTGGCAGATTCACCAGGAAATACATGTACACCGACCTCTATTAGAGAAGTGTGGCTGGCATGGTATATTTGGACTTTAATAGAGCATATGATTCTCTTGATACTTTTATGGACAAACTATGTTGGGTTAAGTAAGAACATAATTAGATATAGTCAGACCCAGCTGGATAATCATAATAAAAAACATTACAATTGAGGGGTACTAAATAATCCTATCTTTACACACTTACAGAAAGATGTCCAAGGCAAGCATATCAAATTTTGGGGTGACTTTAAGGAATACTATGCATAAAGTAAGATTCTAATATTATCTCAGTAGAGGGATCAGAATAATTTTAAAGCATGTCAAATTAACAAAAGGTTATAAATATAAATAATCGAGTATATTATAATGCATTTGTATTCTGGAAAGAATGTATTATAGAAATAATGCCACCTTTACATCTTCATTATCACCATCTAGGCCCACACTGTCCATTATAATAGCCATCACCAGATGTGGCTACTGAGCACTTGAATTGTGTCTGCTTTAAATTGAGATGAGCTAAAATACACACCACACCTTGAAGACTAAGTATTCACAAGGGATGTCAAACATCTCATTAATTACTTTGACACTGATTACATGTTGAAATGATAATATTCAGCATATATCAAGTAACAAAAAATATATTATTAAAATTAAGTTCACTCTAAGCTTCTAGAAAGATAAAGCAACTTTAAAAGATGAGGCAAAGTGCACTACTTCATAAAGTATGACTGGTCTTCTCAGCCCATTGTTTTCATGACTTGGGTCTGGTGAGATCACCAGGTCTGGGAAGCATCACAGAACAAAATGAGAATGGGAAGTCATGGGAACCAGGGCCAAGCTCTGATCAGGCTTCACAAACCTAGTCACATGACCACATACAAGTTACCCTACTTCTCTGGGTGGCCAATGAGTATTCATCAAATGAAAGGCTTGGCCTGGTGCACCACATTCGCTTTACTTTTAAACATTGTAATTCTAGGTTCTTCTTCAATTCATAGGAACTGAAAGAAGGTTGGAGATGAAAGGGTTCAGTCGTAGGATATTATGGGATGGCAGTGGAAGCACCCTGGCTTGCTCAGACTGAAGGAAAATTGTGTTAAATCAAATCCTTCCTTATGAGAGGAGCTCAGAAATGAGGTGAAAAGGACTCTGGGCCAGCCTGACCCAAAGCTTCTCTTTAAGTGTGAAAAGGGAGGATGAATTTGCTTCTCACTCCCAAGGGACTAGTAAAGCTTTAGGTCAGGGGTCCTCAAACTACGGCCCGCGGGCCACATGCAAATACAAATATTGTATTTGTTCCCGTTTTGTTTTTTTACTTCAAAATAAGATATGTGCAGTGTGCATAGGAATTTGTTCATAGTTTTTTTTTTAAACTATAGTCCGGCCCTCCAACGGTCTGAGGGACAGTGAACTGGTCCCCTGTTTAAAAAGTTTGAGGACCCCTGCTCTAGGTTGTCCTGTGCTTTGAAGACTAAATCTTACACTGAACTATTTTATCACTGAAGACGAATTCAAAAAGAAGCAAGCCTTGGAGTGAATGCACATCCCAGGGCTTGCCTGAGCTTCTCCACCTTGTTTGAAAAAAACATATCTCATGGATGTTTCCTGGGGTTGAATTATTGAGAGCCTTATAAGACTTGACATATGTAATACCTTAATCAATAAAAAAATTAAAAAAGAAAATAAAGTTCATTTCCTAAACACACACACACACACACACACACACACACACACACAGACTTGAGTTACTCCAGCTCGGTTTCTACTATCTTGGTCTACTTTCTTCTAGACATGGTGTACATATGGCTTTTGGACTCTTAGAGATTTTTGATGGAAAAGCACCAAACAATGTTGATAGAATCTGATTTTTCTTAAATCAAATTCCCCAGAAGCTCCCAAGTAGTTGAGGCTGAAATGATACAATTGAGTTTCAGCAAATCTGTTTTCCAAGATGTAAGCTAGGGTAAATGCTAGGGCTCCAGAAAAACCAACATTTGTGTTTTGCCATTTTTTTCCAGTTCCCTTCCATCTCATTTTACCTTTCCTTTGCCAAAGGAAATGGGCCTGCATTAAAATGGTTCCCCTTTTAATTTAGTCAGTATCTCTGATCAGGCTTCACAAACTTGGTCAGAACAAGGTGGTTCCTCGGACCCCTGACCTTGCAAGGTTTAGCTAACAGACTGTTTTCACTGATAGTTCGAAAACAGAAATAAACACGTTCCTTTTCAGACCAGGCTCCCTACATCTTTCCCTTCTTTTTCTTTTTGGTGCAGCAATGAGGGCTGACAGGGACACCTGACATCACTAGCAGTAAACGGATTTTTCAATGAGGACTAACAGAGGAAAACTATGGAAATCCAGATGTTTCCCTTTTTTTACCGAGAGATTTCTATATCTCCGTATGCCTTTGCTCTCTACCTCTGCGGTATGAGACATTTCAGCAAAGGCTTCTGAAAATCAATCCAATCGCTGTCTCCTTCAATTCTCCTTCAGGAACTCCTCGCTCATCTTCATAGAGGTCCTGAGCAGTTGTTCGGAGCCACGGTCCCAGAAGATTAAAGGCAGTGCAGTGAGCTCCAGTCTTATCCTGAGGCTTATCTTTGTAAACTTCACAATACTTTTTCCTTTTCACATAGGAAAACTTAAAGAGAAGCATGTGAATTGGACTTTGTCCTATTTCTCCCTGAAACTGGGAAGAAGCTGGTCATATACTTGCACATTTGTATTGTAAAAATATTCAGAGTCTCATCCAGTATCTTCCATATAATACGTATTTTTAGCTCCTACTTTATACTTTCAGAATGCTTTTATGTGGCATCCTCTATGCCTTACTTTAAAATGTCTGTCAGCCTGATATTTCTACTTTTTTTTCATTATATTTTCAAGGTCATGCATGGAAACATCTTTCAATGGAAAGAACCCATCTGCTTTGACAAAAATGTATACTATATCCCTTCACTCCTACAAGGGTCTCAATGAAGAAATCCGAGAGTCCACTAGAATGCCTTCAAGCTTACTCTTTGGATTCAATGCAGTAAACAAAAACAAAAACAAAATCAGGGAGATACAGGGATGTTGCATAAACAGCTACCTTCTGTAAAATTGAAAATGCATGGTAGCATTTTAAAGGGTGGTAGGCATTTGAAAGTAAAGCTATTGGTTAAATTTTGTTTAGCCACTTGTTTCTCAAACTTATTTGATATCAGAACTCTTTTCATTTTTGCACACTTAGTCACAGAGTTCCATGGTACACAGTTTGGAAATTGTGCTAGAAGATGTTATCCTTCGTTTTAATAACTGTGAGGAATAGATATAATTCACTTCTTTCTCATACAATATCTCCTGGGGTACTTAGGGTTCATCTCACAAATATTAAATCTTTGCGTGACTATTGGGTTCTTATAAGTAAATAGAACAAAACTCTTTTGTAATATGTTAACTTCATCTGAATAGGTTTCAGCTCCTCTGTTGGGGACAGACCATCAATTATCACAGAAAACTACCGCAGTCACATCTCCAACATTCATCTCTCATTTGCCTTTCCTTTAATCTGCATTCACTTTATTCAAGCTTCTTCCTGTTGCATGTACTTCTGATCACTAAAACAAACAAAAGAAAATCTTAATTTAGTATTTCCATTATTATTTAAAAATTGAAATGGATAGTGCCCAGGTGAGACATACCCAGGTGCAAAACCTCCTTTCTCCACCCCTTTCCGGCTGGCTTAACCTCTAACCTCCTCCTTTGTGACATGAAAAGTTAACCTAACACAAGTCTCAAGTAAACATGAATTTTTCACAACCTTTTTAGAGATTCCATCTATGGGCATACCTGGAACCTCTAGCATGCCCTTTCCCTATTCTTTCTGATCCCAACTTTTTTACCCTTCAGATTTCCCTGAACCTCCCACACTGGCAGACCCTCCTGTAGAAATGTTAGCGCATGTCAGACTGATGGGGAAACCTGCAGTGAGTAGCAGCTTAGTGCTGCCCATTCCATCTGACTGCATTCCTCTGCTTCTCACACATCAACACGTCTCCCCACTGCTGGCTCCCACTCATCAGCCCCATCATGAACCCTCGATGCACTTACAAGGTCCTTCCTTTCCTTCCTTAGAACATCCTTCTTCTTGCTCCCTTTTCTTTCCTCTTTGAGGTTGCTAGCAAATCCCCTGGGGCAGGGAGACCCCCCTTCCTGACATCCTTAATTTACCAATCCCGGGGCTATAGGTCTATACTTCTAACTTTCTTTTGATGAACTTACATATACACACAAAAAAAATCTATACAAATTGTACTTACTGGTGTCCTTATAAGAAGATATGAGGACACAGACACACACAGAGGGAAGACCATGTGAAGATACAGAGAAGGCCATCTGCAAGCCACAGAGAGTGGCCTCGGAAGTTGTCAACCGAGCCAACACCTTGATCTCACGACTTCTAGCCTCCAAGTCTAAACCAACAAGTCTACGATACTATGTTCTGACGGCCTTAGCAAACTAATAGAGGGCTCATCTTCTGGCTTAGATTAAGATTGTTTGGGGTGATATTTGAGGGGCACAGATAACATCCTAATTATAAGATAACAGAGATGTGGCTACAGCACTATGCATAAAACAGATCTGGGAGACTTGATGGTGAGGGTGACCAACCTGAGTTGACAAAATCAAATGGCAACGTTGGGCTGCACACTGAGGTGGGCAACAGACTACTGCACACTGAGGTGGTCAGAGCCGTCATAGAGCATTGTAAACAAACCAGAAGACATCTAGAGGAGAATGGCCAGGGCTTGGAAGGAACCAGAAACCGTGCCATCTGCACAGCTGTTAAAGGAAGTGCCTGTGTTAGCTTGACAAGAGAGGACGCTGGAGGCAGAAGCAGCATGAAAACTCCTGGCAAGTGTGTGAAGATATATGTGTGGAAAAGCTTTATTCTGCTTGGTCACAGGGTGCAGGGACAATGGAGTGGGAGGTTCAAGAAAAGAGAATGACGTAAGAACTTTATAGAAGCCAGAACAGCCCAAAGACAGAATGCACTCTTTGAAGGGAGAGCAAACACCTCCCAAGGTGAGGCATTGAAGTCTAGGTTGGGAATGTTGTGGAGATTCCTGCCAACTGGTGCTTGATCCTTTTGTAGGGTTCTGACTAAGGATGTTCCTTTATTTTCTGCTCAGGGAATCTGAAAAATATCTCAGGGCAGGAAATGGCATTAAATACAGAACAGAGATCGTGGCTGAGAAGCAAAAGCCATCAGGATCTCTTGAGTGGTAATGGAACGGGAGAAAATGTAAGGACTGTCCATCATTCTGACAGTCAGCCGCTAATCACCTTCCCTGGGAGAACATCTTGTCCAGGGAATGTGCGAGTGTGGTGAATTTCAATAGTGGGAAGGGAAACCGCTTAATCTAGGAACTTTCATTTTTATAGACTACTAGAGGCCTGATGCACGAAATTCTTGCAAGGGCCTTGGCCCCAACCCCCCCACCCACAGAGGCCTGGGCCTCTGCCACCTCCGCAGCAGCCCACCTCCGCTGCAGCTTTGTCTGGAAGGAAGGACGTCTGAAAGGACGTCTGGTCTAATTAGCATATTACCCTTTTATTATGATAGATAACCTCGCTTCTATATATTTGAATTTCATGCTCAGTAGAAGTCCCTTACTCTTAAAAAGTGTTTCCTTCCTCCTAGGACTGGCTTCGTGGGCATGCAACCTGTGCAGTCACACAGGGCCCTGCGCTCAGAAGAGCATCATGGTGGTTTAACAAGGTGTCATCAACTGAAAATTCTTAATTTTGGGGGGGGAAAAAGGGTTCTGCCTTTCCATGTTGTACTAGACCCTGCAAAATCTGTGGCGGGTCCTGCTCCCTCCCCATCTTCAAATCATACTTCTCTTTGCGTGCAGATGCCTTCAATTGCTCACACCATCCTGGGACAGTCCGGGAACTATGGTGCTGGGTAAATGTGTTCGGGAAGCAACTGGGTTTTGTCACTTGGGATTTTCCCTGCAGTACCAACTTCATGTCACTTACTGGCTGTCAGATTTGGGAGTTCCTTAGTTTCAGTTTCCTGACTTATATAAGTGGGAATAATAATAGCAAGGGCCTCAGGGTCTTTGTAGTAAGTAAATGACAAGGCATGTAAAGAAGTACTGCATGATAACAAATACTTGTTATTAAAAGTAATCCAAGGGTCAGGATTGGAGGGGCGGGAGAGGAAAAGGTTTAGGGCAGCTGGCAGTTAAATGCTGACTTCTCAGGAAGCATGTCACCACCCCCCTGGCTGAGCCTTGGCCCCTCACATTCCCTCCCCCTGGCCCCACTGTGGACTGAGGCTTGGTGACCAATGTTCCTTCAGGCCAAGAGGAGGGGATACAGCTGGACAATTCTAGACCATTCTAGACACAATGAAGACTAAGGGCAGAGTTTAAGGTCTGAAGTTCTTAGGTACAGGGTCGAATAAGAAGCATCTCTACAGACCCTTTCCCTCTTAACTTTCACTTCATCCCCATGCCTGATGTATGTTCCATGCCTGTCTGACAAAAAACAAAACAACAAAAAATCCTGCAGACCGGCCCCTTCTCTTAAGGAAAAAAAAAAAAAAATCACCCCCCCCCCCAAAAAAAATAAAACAAGCAAACAAAAAAAATTGCAACAAATAAACAACAAAAAATATTTTTAAACCTTTCTTTCAAGGGTAAGTAAGTAAATGGGTCGCCAGCGTCTTCACTAGTCGGGCTCCTGTCTCCTTTGGTTCGTACTAAAGATAGAAATTTCAGGTTGCTTGTGGCAGCTTTTGACTGGGAAGAAAAAAAAAAGCTTCTGCTCGCTCATCAAGAGAGGAAGATATTCTATTTCCTTTAAGCTTATCTCGTTCCCGTTCTCTTTTAAAAACGTCTCCCCCACTTCTCCAAACCGCGGCAAAAACCGATGTGCGGCCAAAAAACGCACCCCGGCAGCAGCCCTTCTGTACGCATCGGTGAGAGGCCTGCGGGTCGGGTGAGTCAAGCTCACGGGAACGAGCCGGGAGCGCTCGCGACTTTGCTGGAGCCGAGACGTCCTAGGATTCACCTTTCCTGCGCCCGCACGGTCCTCTCGGCCCAGACCTTCCCTCCACTGCGTCTGGTCCAGTGGCGGGCGGGGGTTGTTTTCGGTGTTGTCGCCCGGGGTGGTGCCGGAAGGACCCTGGGGCCGCCCCACACTTGGGGGGGCGGGGGGGGGGCCCCTTTCCGGG
>NW_005871211.1:1246946-1251003 GCF_000147115.1 Myotis lucifugus | reverse complement strand
CGCCCCTGGGCGTTCGCTCGCACCTTCAGCTCTCCCCGGAGAAGGGAGCAGGTCCCCGGGAACAAAAAGCGCGACACCCCGCCCTCGCCAGCCCGGGGCGCGGTAGATGGAGCCGCGCTCGTCTGTGCGCCACTGGGGTTCCCGCCCGCCTCCCTTCCTGGCGCTGCGCGCCTGTCCGGGTGGCCCGGTGGGGGCTGGGGCGCTGCTGGGGCCGCCGTGGCGGAGCCCTGGGGAGCCGCGGCTTCCCTTCCCCCCGCCCCCCATCACCTCGGTGACTTGCTAATTCTCTGCTGGGCTGTAAAGCCCTTGGGGAGAGATCGGCGGAGAGCGGGGTGCGCGATGGAAAGGGCAGCGGCGGGTGGTGCGGAGTCACGAGCTCTCCCCTCCTGGGCGTCAAAGGAGGCGTTTGTCTGATTAAGGCGCGGCCTCCTCCCTGGCAGCGCCGGGCACTCCGCTGGAGAGCCCGTTGGGGGCAGGGACTGTTGGGGAGGGTCCCCCGAGTCTTTTTTTTAGGGTACCGATAAAAGGATTGAATTGAGTGAAGATTAAGACGGAGAAGATGGCGCCTCTGCAGTGCAGCAAATAAAAGCTGTGTGGAGGCTGCAGCCTGTGAAATCCACCCGCCACTAGGTGTATAGCAAGTCTTCCCCATTCATCCAACTCTCCACCATGCAGCCAACACGGGTGCAAAAGGACTATTTTTTCTTTCTCTAAAGATGCTTAGAAGTTGTTTGCCTGACAGTCGGGGGCGGGAGGGGGAGGGGGCGCAGAGGAGGTTGTATTTCCCATCGGTGGGTTTTTTACCTTTTGCAACCTTCCCGCCCCAACCCCCCAACCCCCTCCTGTTCCCCTACCTCGTGGTAATTTTCCAAAGAAGCTATTTCTGGACAAGTGTTTTTCTGTAATTTCACCGAGACTGTACAGACTATCACATCATTACACTATTTTCGTCCCCAATTTATGGGGTCATTGAACTTTTCCCCCTTCTGTCTTTTACCTACAAGTGGCTCAGGAACCGGCTTAGGGCTAGTTAAGACAAATATGGGTTTCCATATTTTAAAAAAAATGCATTTAATTAAAGGAACTCTCATTTCTCCGATGACTTAAATTTACTCCTACTCCTACAATTATTTTTTTCTTGATTTTTTACTACATCTTAAAAAACACAAATTAAGTAATTTAAGTCATATCTCAACCTTTATATATGAAGCTTTTGTCAAATAAAATATTTAACTTTTCCGAGCAAGTATTTTTTCCTGTGTAAAAAGAGGCAGTGTGTAAGCAACTATGATTCAGTTTATTTTCTGGCCTTTTGAATGCTTTTTTTTTGCTTTTTCTGCCATCGTTTTGGAAATTTTCACTGGTTATTATAACCTCTTTCAAAGATTAGCCCATTTTGAAGCATTGGTGGAAGAGTGGGTAATTCACTCTAATGAGGTTTGAGGGGGACTTACCCAGCTGTATCCGTGTCCACTGGAAAGATGTAATTATGACTTGCCTGTCTTTGTGGGCTTGGAAAACAGGTCTGCTGCGGTGTCCCTAAAAAAGAAACCAGTAAGGGTAGTGATAATGGACCTCAGCTTTGGGTGGAAGCATTATTACAGTGGGTTAATGCTTTTGCCTGGCGTATCCATAGAGGATGAGTTTCAAAAGCCTAGATATTTATTTACTTATTTCCTTAAACTTGCTTCTCCTTAAAGTTGTATTTTCCTATATTTGGGGAGTTTAACCTAATCACAATTACCTGCTTTGATAGTGATGCTAATTCATAGACTAGACACCTATCCATATTGCGCACTGCCCTAACGGCAGACACCTACACACAGAATAGTGAAGCCAAGATTTGATGGTGATCTATTAGGAGTTTCGTGCTGATCAGTGATAACCAGCAGGGCACAAAAGCTTCTCTCTGGTCACCCTTAACCAGCAGAGGCGCCTAATGGCAGTTGTGATGCTACTAGTACTCCAGAGAGACTGACAATCCCCGGTTCTGACTGAGAAAATGAAAAGGAACATGCAACTCAAATGATCACAAGGTTAAATAGGAATAGCCAATTGGGAGAAAAAAGAAAAAGAAAGGAAAATAACATGGTCCATTGCATGTTGGTTTGAAGGAAAACAGGTTAGGTCTATGGAGAAGGCTTCTCCCTGTTGCTGGAGGACCTCCTATGTTATGTTACTGTTTGTGGCATGTGAGAGATTTCTATACAGATATTTGTGTGAAGATGAATGTTGCCAGTCATTCTAGAAATAAGAGTATCTATGATGTGCCTTTTATGTGACCACTAAGCTGTCGCTGAAGAAGTGTGATCAAATTCAGCAGAAATGTGCATCCTATTTGTGCACATATGACCTAGGTGGGGACAAGTATTTACCTTAAGAGACTTACAAAGCATCTAGCATTAATATGCTCTTTGATCTCTGCTTCATTGCATCAGTTTTGGAATGCAAAGATAAACCTTATCGATGTGTTTTCGTTGTAAAGCTCCAGGATGTAAGGTTTCGTTTGTACATACCTCAATGCCTCCCACCCCCACTCCAGCTCTCAAGAAGTTTGCAGAGTAAATAAGACAGCCTCGTGATTATAAAAGAAAATAGAAAGCTTTAAGTACCAGGAGGAAAGAACAGATTAAGTGGGGTTCTGAGTGAAAGTGTTAAGTCTAAATATGTACATTTAAAGAATAAAGCAACAACAATAGGATGAGATAATCCTGGAGAATTTCCTAGTAGTTCATTTTCAGCCAGGTTTGTATGTGTGTCTGGGGAATGGACGTTAGGTCATTTTACAGTATTTGTTTACATAGCTCTCTCCACCTTTCTCCTCCCAGACAACACACATATATACTCACACTCACACACAAATAGTCACACACACACACAGTCACACTCACACAGTCACACACACACATGTAGTCACACTTGCACACACAGTCACACTCACACACACATAGTCACACTCACACACATAGTCACACTCACACACAGTCACACTCACATACACAGTCACACTCTCACACACATAGTCACACTCACACACATAGTCACACTCACACACAGTCACATTCACACACGTAATCACACTCACACACACATAGCCACACTCACCTGGGAGGGTGAGGCTGGCTTTGTTGTCTTCTTTCTTTTCCCTGTGTCTGGTTTAGAGCCAGCTAGGCGAAGATGAGGCTCTTTTTTTAAAAAATATTTTTATTGATTTCAGAGAGGAAGGTAGAGGGAGAGAGAGAAACATCAACAATGAGAGAGAATCATTGATTGGCTGCCTCCTGCACGCCGCCCACTGGGGGCCGAGCCCGCAACCCTGGGCATGTGCCGCCCCTGACCAGAATCGAACCCAGGACCCTCAGTCCGCAGGCCGACGCTCTATCCACTGAGCCAAACTGGCTAAGGCAGATGAGGCTCTTAAACAGGAAAGATGAGCAAGTGTGGAGATTGATTTCATTCATGTCTTTGTCTACCCATTAGTGAGGACGTTTTTATTTGTTCTCTTTTTGAGCCAAATCCTGTCCCGCAGCTCTGAAGAGACTGTGATGAACAAAACAGTCTTTTCCTTCATGAAGCTTCCAGTCTAGTGGGGAAGACAGACTAGACAGAAATCATTATAAATGTATGTTCATGAACTGTGACAGATGCTGAGACGGAGAGAAAAGGCACGGGGAACATTCTGGAAAGGAGTGGGGAATTGAGGGTCAAGGAAAGCAGGATCTGAGAGCTCTGTGTCTTCAGTTTTGACTCAGGGAGGGCATGACAAAAAACACAGCTCACTGGGCAGCAAGGAGGAAGGTGGAGAAAGTGCAGTTTCATTTGTTTTTTTGGTGTTTGTTGGTGGTTTTCTACCTCTCTGTGTCTCACTTACCTGTGAAATGGTTTCCTTCTCATAGTGGGGTCCCAGATACAAATGTGTGGAGTGGGATTGATGCTAAACCCCATCTTCTGCAAACCCTTGGAAATGCTGTCACCCTGTGTTGCCTAGCCAGTGTACAGATACACCCTCAGGAGTGGCTGGGGAAGGTGGGGGGGTGGGGAAGGGGGAGGTGGAGGA
>NW_005871211.1:1028231-1246077 GCF_000147115.1 Myotis lucifugus | reverse complement strand
TCAGTTTTATTCTTGTAAAATGGGTACCATAATGTTTATGGTTGTTGAAACAGGGTATGAATTGGTATATATATATATATATATATATATATATATATATATATATATAACATGATGGCATCTAGTAAGCACTGTGTGTTGGTTATTACACTATAATGATGGTGATGTAAAATGGATATATTTAAGTTTCACTCAGAGTTGAAAGTTTAAAAAGACCTACATGATTTTTTTCTCTTACTGACTAGTGTATTTAACAACCAGCTAAGACAGGAAATTGGCAGTTTGTTCTCTATAAGAACAAATGAATTTGATTTAAATTAAAAAACGACATACCACAGCCCTAGTTGGTTTTCCCAGTGGTTAGAGCATCGGCCTGTGGACTGAAGGGTCCCAGGTTCGATTCTGGTCAGGGGCACATACCTTGGTGGCAGGCTTGATCCCCAGCCCCAATTGGGGCATATGCAGGAGGCGACCAATCTGTGTGTCTTTCTCACATAGATGTTTCTTTCTCACATGGATGTTTCTCTCTCTCTGTCTCTTCCCCTCCCTTCCCCCTCTGTCTTAAAAAATCAGTGGAAAAAATCGCCTCAGGTGAGGATTAACAAAAAAATAACTAAAACTAGAAAATAAATAAATAGAAAGACACACCACAGATAAAATTTTTAAGAGCACATGTTATAAAATTTTAAGTCCTTATGTATATTTTACATGTCAGCTGACTTTTTGTAATACATGAAAGTAATTCGTGCTCATTGTAAAATTTAGACAGCACATAAATGTGGAAAAAGCATAGCGTTTTTACACAAATGGAAAAGACCCATTTTAAAGGTGTGCATACTGGCAACCTGCCCCACACACGTGTCTTCATATTTCTGGCTCGATCATTAACTGAGCTATTCGTTGACTGTCAGCTGTGTGCAAGGAGCGATGAACAAGTTTGGTTTAGTTTTCAGCAAAACCTTTGCCAGAAAAGTGAATAAACAAGTTTTGTCAATCTGGGCAAAAGTGGAAGATTTCCTGTGCCAGCAAAATAATTTGGGTCTTGGAATGGAAGCTTGAAATGATCTGCAGGAGAGGAGGAGGAAACCAAGAAGCAGACTGCTTGAGAACGCAGCATTTCTGTAAGACATCCCTTTTCAAAATAAAAGAAAGGGTACCACCAGTCAGATGATGGCTAGCACATCTGTAAAACTTTATAGTGAAATTAGCCTGCTTTTGCTCATTATACAAGAAGAGATTTTCAATCTCAGTTTCAAAATTAGGCTATGGCTATTAGAGAGGACAGGAAATTGGTAATTAAAGTATGCGACACGTTGAAGAATTAATAAGCAAAGTCCCAAGGAATCTGTGGGCTTTTGTTACACCAGTGATCACTGTCCTGCTCAACCAAAGAAAGTGGGTTCAAGTGGAGGCTGTAATTCTCGCCGTCATGTTTGGAGTGAACATCCTGCCCAGAGTAGATAAAGGGAGGAATGAATGAGATGGTATCACAACCACATACGAGTATATATGGGTCATGGAGTAGAGATAAGGAAAACGCAAGATAAATATGTCAGAAAAAGGAAAAGAACAGTAAACCTGTTTTGTAAAAGAACAAAGTCTAGAATTCTGAAGGTCTGATGGACCCCAAACAGTGTGTGTGTGTCTTTATTTCCACGTGGGTCTTTATCTGTTTATTTTTTTCTTCCCAAATTCAGATGAGTTTTAGCTGAGACATTTGACTGAGTAATACAAGTTATTTTTTTTCGATGATTTATTTTGTTGATGGGAAATAGTTCTGTGCCTCATGCTCTTTCTTACAGAACCTAATAATTTGTCCTCTGCTCTCAATTCACATCCAGGAAACCACATCTTCACTGAGGAATGTAAGGCATCCTAGAAACTGATAATTGACTTTTGAGCCTTTGAGGACTCTTATGGGAATGAGTGATCTGCTATATTAAGAAAAGTCATTTGCGTTAAGTGAAGAAATGTATTATTACTCTTGTTGCTTTGCTAAATTTCAAAGCTTTCATGACTGTAATATAGTTTGACTCTGTGGAGCCATTTCACTGGAAGGAAAACGAGAGGTTTAATCCCACCCGTGAGCTAGATTTGTGTGCTTTAGACCTGACCTCTTATCCTCAGTTACCACAAACTCACCTGTTAAGTTTTTCATCTCTGCACATGCTTACTTACAATAAAATTAATGAGGCAACATAATTTTTATTTTTAAGTAAAAATAAAATAGTATTGAAGCTTGGTTAATCCCAAAAGGACTTTTTTTTTAATCTGTTCTTCCTATTGGATTAATTTTCCAAAGCGTAATTATTGTTTTTATAAGTAACCACTCAGTTATCTTGTAATGGAATTAATAGGCTCATATGATAAAGATAGATGTGCACTATTTCGTAACCAGATTTGATTTTTCATCTTTCAAAAAAATCTGCATTTACTTTGAAAGGTGAGCCTTTAAAACTGATGTAATTATTTTTTAAATCTTAGTTTAACTTTTCAGAGACTAACATTAAAACCTATCATATGAAAAGTGGTACTGGAGAGCAAATATTCCCAATACTGATGCTCTTAATTGCTTACTATGTTTTGTTTAAATCAAATATACAATTTCTCCGTGGCAGTATATTGGTTTGAAGATAGAAGTGATGAGTTCTTAAGAAGCTCCCATAAAAACTTGCAAATATGCAGACTAATCATTCTAAGAATAATTTATTCACAGATACTTATGTATTAAATGAATTAGCAATTAAAAGTGAAAATCGAGTTTCTATAGATAAATTACTAGGTTATTTTTATACACAGAAAAACCTAGATTTTCATGGGCACACCCAGTAAAGGAAATTGACTCCTTCATTTTACAAATATATTATCTAAGGCTCCCTGCTCTTATGGGCATTTACAGTATAGTAAGGGGCAGACCAAATAAAAAGGAAGTAGTGGAGGACTTGGAAAATATGAAGTTGGGAAAGGGGTATGCTATGTGGAAGTCTGTTGTGGTATTTTCTGTGATATTACCAGGAAAGGTCTCTGATCTGGTCACCACCCAAATGTAAACTTAGAGATCTAAGAGAAGAGAACTGTATATTAGTGGGGGACAGAGGATCTACTTTGGACTGGTTAAATATTAAAAACAGAAATGGTGAGGAAGAGAAGTTAATATTGATTGCGATCACAAACTGTTTCCTATAATTTGTTTTATCACTTACCACAATGCCTTATATTTATTAAATTTTTTATAAAGTATTTTCAGTGAGTACTCTAGCCATTTTACATTGTGGTGAAAAATAATTACATACTTGATTCTTGAAAGTTGAGTTCACTTCTCTTAGATAAGATTTATTTTTCAGCCTTTATTCTAGAACAGTTTGCTGTGAAAAGGTTTCATAAATGCTGTCGATAACTTCATAATGACCAGTTATTTGCAACTCTTTATTTCAGAAGTTGGTCCAGCAAAGGAATGCCTCATTTTTGAAATATGTCAATTCTCTAACTGATTGAGACGCTTTCAGTTGAGGGTTCTAAGAAATGATCTTGTTGGAATAAATAGTGGATAATGGATTTTAGAGAGAAAATGTTGCGTATTGGACTCAAACTGAATGGTCATTAAAATGAAAATTTTCTTTACCATTGTCTTTTTTTAATTTTTATTTTGCTGCTTTTTTGCCATTTTTACAGCTAATACTTACCTTTTACTTCAGCGTGAACCAGGATCAAAATTGGTCCTGTAAGAAAGAAATTGGAATTTTGTTACTTCTATTTTTCTAAAAGAATTGTACTTTTCAAGTTCAAGGGTTTGCTATATGCTATTAACTTGACAGGCATTGAAAATCTAATCGAGGTCATTATGATTAGCCTTGTATCTTCCTAGTGTTTTCTCAGGCTTGTTTTTGATGTTTTGCATTGTGTCAAATCCCCTTACACCACAGAATCCAGAAAATTTAAATCCAACAAAAAGTAAGTCAGTTTTAAAAATCCTATAGTTGTTGGCTAACTGATAGTGTGTTTGAATGTGAAGGCCGTTCACATATTGTGACTAGTTGGAGGAATTGCCCAGGGCTCTGCTTTCAAGAGTACATTTGCGACAAAACTGCCGTTTGGGGATCATTGCATACTTGCTCAGTCAAGTATGAGAGCAGGAAGTCCTCTGAGGGTACCCAGGTGACTCGATGGCTAAAACGAAGTATAAGCAAAGGCTGCTGGACAGAGATGTCATTGCAACAGTGCCTGTCCCGGGAATGAGTGCTTTCTCAGCATGGCCATTTGAGATATCCAGGACAAAGATAACGAATTGGGTGGCAGGGAGAACATACTTAAGATAGGATGCAGACCTGTCTCGTTCCCAGGCAATTCCTTTCCTTGACTATATTTGACATTTGACTATTTCACTTCACTTTTGTGAGCTGGACTCAAAGGTCAAATTTGTGTCATTGTAGATTTCCTGGGTCTTGTGGTAAGGACACAGATGGGAAGTACTGTTTTTGTTTGGAGTATTTCTTATGTGTAGGTTATTAGTTGTAGTTACTGATTTCATAAATAGCCAATAAAGCAATGAGGGGGAAAATGTTAGTGTTAAGTTGTTTTTTCCTGCAGAAAAAAAGGCACTGGTTGAAAACAGCATTCTAAGGGTTTATTACAATGTGTTAATTTATTTATACTTAAAAAAAAAATCTGACACATGACCTCATTGCTTGTTTGCTCATTCATTTCAGAGTGGAACACATAAACATAAACCCAAGCCTATAGATCGATTTATTCTGTTAGCAGACGAGGGGAAGGTTTGGTGAAGGATGTTTAATTGGATGTTTGAATTATGTATTTCTCTGTTGTGTCTCTATTCCAAGATTTGTCAGGGCACTTGTGATTGACTTTCTGTGATACTGACACTGTTTTAGAGTCGTGGGTTTTTAAGTAAGTTTATCTGGGTAACATTGGTTAATAAAATTATATACATTTCAGGTATACAACTTTAAAATACAACCTCTGTATACTCCATTGTGTGCGGTGTATTATTATTAACTTACCTCTTTGTATTTTTCTCCCCCTTATGTTGAATTTTTAAAAACCTCACTTATTTTATGGACATGTACTGGACGCTTTCTGTGTTTCAGTGACAGGAGCCCTGGTATGTAGATAGAGCTGTGAGTAAATGGAGAAATAACTCAGTTTGTGCCTTGAAGGATTTGTAGATTGATGGCGAGAAAAAGAGATGCAGAAATAATTAGGCACAGTGTGCCAAAGACTACAATGGAAGAATGTACAAGTCTTCATAGAGAATGCAGGCAGCCTTCTCTGGTTTCCAAGGATGAGTGGAGGTCACCTGGGTCCTGGTAGGGCTTCCAGACAGAAGGAACAGTGAGAGTATAGAGATTCAAATTGGGAAGCTATGAAAATGTGGGTAGCAGTGATGGGATGGACTGTGGGGGATTCAGAGCTTTGAAAGTCTTGATGAGTTTGAGTTTCATTTTCTCAGCAATGGTGTACTATTAAATGTTCCCACAGTGGGGGTAGCCATTGATGACAGTGGTTCAGGCAGTTAGGTTTAGGAGCTTTTGCAGAGGTTCTCAATGTCTGCTCAATCTCATTAGCAGGATGGTAGTACCTAGCTGCAAGGGAGGCTGGTACATGTGGTCGATTAGCTGGGAACATTGCCACCAGAAATACATTCCAGGTTCTCTTCTGAAGGATAAAGGAGAGGGGAGATGTTAGGTGACAAATGGCATTCTGGGATGTAGAGGAAAATGTGTAGATTAATAACCATTCGAACCAAACTAGAGGAAGGATTTCCCATGAGTAATTACAGTAGGTTTTTGGGATTTGCCCACTTCTTTGCTACCTAAGCATGTAGGAAGCACATCTTTGGGGAGAGGTGGAGGAAGAGATGAGGAATGCTGTTGTATTTTTATGCCAGGAACACCCAAGAGCTGAGCTTTACTCCGTTCAATTGTGCGCAAGATGGTTTAGACTTGTGTTTCTGGGAAATGCTTCTAATCAGAATGATGCAAAAAGGGATAATTCTACTGGCTCTGCTAGTGTCAGTTTATTCTTGCTGCTAGCAAACTATCATTGATTTGATATTGAGACGTCCCTAAAGCAACTTTGTTGTGCTTGTTTTTTGAAAGGGATAGCAGATAAAACTAGTTTTGAGGTTTTTAGAAAAGCATGAAACTGAGAACCTCTTGTGAGCTAGATTTGCCTCCATGTTCAACGTCATTCCTGGTGCTGCACAACCTTTCAGATCTGTTCGTGTACACCTGTGTTATTAAAACAGAATGGAAAGAGACGTGGAAAAGAGGGAAATGATCCTTAATAGAGTTACATCAGTAAAAATGGGGCTGCCATTTTAAAATTCATTACTTACCTAATTTCTTAATCATTTCAATTATTCTAGAAATGGTCAAATGAAGATATTTACCAGAAAGTATGTGATGAAATAAAGATGTGGGGAAAAACTAGAATCCGAGCAGGCTTGATTGAATCATCAACGTTAGAGAGTGTTTGGAGTTTATAGTATCTAAAAACTTATGTAAGATATGTCCCAATAGTTTGACATATTGCACATGATTCTGTCAAAAAGGGACTGTTTAAAATACCATGGGTCCTCAAAAACTGCTTTTGGTTTTCTTCTCTAAATATTTCTTTCTGAACCCTTTGTTCTAAGAGTAATCGAAAGCTTAGTTTAAGTTTGATCATGTTAAATCCTGGCATTTCTTTTTGTTTTGCAGCATCTATCAAGAAAACAATTTATCTTTTCACTTTTAAATACTGCCTTCAGAAAAACGGATGGCAATGTGTCTGGAATAGTTGTTGGTAATAATGAGAAAAAGTAGCCAATATTAGTTTGAATGTATATTTCTCATCTATTACCTTGGTCATATTTTGAAATTATATTTTTTCTCCCATAAAAAAAGTAGGTAATAATTACATGATGTGAGTTTGAAAATTTAAAAAATTATATTAGGTAGAATTTGAAAATATAAGAAAATTGTATTCTTTAATTCCAGCATAATTTTGGTCATATAATTTATATAATTTGATAAACTCTTAGGAAAATTTCTCCTAAGAGTATATATTTTAGTCTGACTTCTGTTGTGCTTTTATATATGTGAAAATATTTGACATAATTACTGACCATAATTTAAGACCAATTTGAAATAGGGGTGCCTTTCATTGCCTCTAGATTGCAGAGTTAGCTTGCTTTACTGACTTTGGTAGTTGATTTCACAGGAAATTATGTGAGAACCCTTAATTGAAAAAGTTGGCAGTCCAAAAATATGTTCAGAGAAGAATATTCTCAACTTACCTGAACCTTATAAATATTTTACTGGCTGCGTTCAGTCTGTCGTGTTTCTAAGTGCACAGGCTCTTTAGAAACCATCTCTGCTTCTCTGACCATTTAAAGCACATTAAATAAATCGATACAGATTGTAATAATTAGTGGAAACGTTTTTAATTAGATATCAGAGAAATGTGGTTCATTGTAGTTGTTCCTATTGAATTCAAAAGAGAGTTTTAAAAAAAAGATTATAATCATCTTTATGAAGTAAACTAAATTATTATTTTAATTATGTATTCAATTTAAAGGATAACTGGATACAAGTGCCTGTGTAAAAACATATCCATTTAGGATTATGCTTAAAGCCTGCAGTTGATAATTAAGATTTAGCCCTAGAGTAAATGAAGTGATGTTGATTATTTGAAGGCCCAATCCTATTTCCTATTTACTTATTGCTGGTGACAAAAATAAGAGAACAAAAGCATGGCTTTAAAACAGTAATTTGTAAGTGTTTTATAGAAATGAATAGAAGTCCGGTGCATGAAATTTGTGCACTTGTTGGGGGTCCCTCAGCCCAGCCTGCGCCCTCTCGCAGTTCAGGACCCCTCAGGGGATGTCCACCTGTTGGCTTAGGCCCGATCCCTAGGCCAGCAGTCAGACATCCTTCTGGCAGTCCGGGGCTCTGGCAGTCCGGGACTCCTCACTCCTTACTGCCCGCCTACAGTGGAGGCAGGAGAGGCTCCTGCCACCCCACTGCGCTCTCCTGCCATGAGCCCAGCTTCTGGCTGAGCAGTGCTCCCCCGTGGGAGTGCACTGACCACCAGGAGGCAGCTCCTGTGTTGAACGTCTTCCCCTTCAGTCAATTTGAATATTACCCTTTTATATAGGATAAGCTCTAAGCCTAATGGTGGAGAGCCAGGGAACGGCCATGTTCCATTCAGATGGGGTCATTTCAGAATTCTTTTGGGCTTTAGTTAAATGCTCAGGCCTGAATCTAAAACAATGCAGTCCAATAAAAGTATAATGGAACCAAAATGTCATTTAAAATTTTGTAGTAGCCACATAAAAGAGGAAAAGAAACAGGTGAAATTAATTTAATGTTTTATTGTATCCAGGAATACTTTTTTTTTTCATTTTATGTCTTCAAAATTTTACCTGTAGAGAATATCTTAATTCAGACCAGCCACATTTCAAATACCCATGTGGCTATTCCTAACATATTGGACAGTATGGCTGTGGAAGGAACACCTCAACCTACTACTGTCTAGGGAAAGAATCAGGTTTTGGAGATGGTCGTATCCATAAGACCTTCTAAGCCCCCTCATTTTACAGATGAAGAAACTGGGATCTGGAGACACTGACTTGCCGGTATCACTTGAATGTTAAGGGTCAGGGCCCAGTCCCTGTCCTCTGACTGCCAGTCTCTTTCTTCATCTCCCTGATTCTTGCTTCTTCTGTTCCATGTTGCTGTGTCCATGTCTCTATGTGTTAATGTTAAGTGATTGCTCTCAGCTAAGTATTGAGCCAGGAGCCTCAATCTGGCCCACTGCGGAAGGCATGACCTGATCTGGCTGGTCAATAAAATGGTATATCTACACACTCTCTGTGGAGGTGATGTTGGCTCCAGTGATCAGTTTGTTGTTGTTGGATTGGGGGCACCCTTTGGGACCCAGGGTATATGACTCGAGCACTGGTTGAGATGTCAGCTGCCCACTGAAAGGAAAGATCAACAGGGCAGCACATTTTTGTTGTCTGTTCCTGGAAACACTGGAGTTAAGCTTTTATTTTTCTTTCATTGTTTGGATGGCTGCCGAGTGTGTCCATAATTCTTGCCCAATTATACTTAAAGTATGATATTTTTGACAATTTAAGTCCAGTGCACCTCCGGCATGAACTTATCCCCAGAATGTAAGCAAACATAGAAAGCCTTCCTTCCTCCTGGTGTGGTGGGGTGGGAAGGTGGGGATCGCTGTGCTCCCAGGATTACTGCTGCTGTAAAGTATTTGTTTTACACCATGAAAATGCATGGAGGGTGAACGTTTAGAATTGGAAGCTGTTTTCCACTTCATTCCTAACATATTTATCAGCCCTGATGTGGTAGATCATGTGAGTGTGTGTTGAAGGGAGTGTAAGCTTATTCATGTGACTTAGGTTTAGTAATTTTAGATTTAGTGTTAAACCTAACAATTTTTCTGCTTGACCCTTAGGACTTCTCATCTGTGGCTAGGCTTCATCCCCAGAGGCACTACTGATCTTTAAGTTAAGCGTGTACTGTATTTTCTTCATGTTCCATGATGAAAGTAATTGCATTTTGCAGATGCTGATACATGGGACAATGCTTAGAGGATTCACAGCTTGCAGGAATGAGTTAAAAGTACAGGGATATTTGTATTTTCTTTGGCAATTGTCAATTTTACTTTAAAAATTGTATTTGAAATTAAAAAATCCACCTTAACTTTTTAGCAGTTTTCTTTATTTTTTCATATTAAATATCATCAAGAGGAACAGAAGTTTATAGCTTTAAAATGTTTAGAGGGGTGTCTTTTTTAAAATTATATTTAAGTACATTTTTTGAATTATAAAATTATTACAAATGCATTGGAGGTAGCTTATAAAAACATGCATAATCTTACCACCCATGAATGTCTGTTTTATGTCCATTCCATTTTATATCTTGCATTTTATTTCTTAACAATAAATCTCATGCCATTATAAGCTCTTTTTAAATATAATGTTTAATGGATGTGTGAATCTGTTTAGGGCAGTGGGGACTATATACTTGTAGATGGGTGCCTTTTTTTGTGTGACATTTCCAACTCAGAGTTAGGCTGGAAATGGTGATGTAGGGAAGGATTGCAGCCAAATACTTCTTAATATTTTTAGTACTTATTCAGTGATCTAAATTACTGCTCTCAAGAAGTGTTTAACACAGTGGTCCTCCAACTGTAATTTAAAGAAAATGAGATGAACATAAACCATAGAGATAAAGAAATAAGGAAAACCTAACTTAGAAACTCAGTCTCTTCTCTTGTTAATAATTCTAAGGTCAGTTGTGTAGGAAAAGTTTGATTATAAGAACTGTTAGACTTTATAGGCAAACATAGCCAGGGCTTGAATGTAGACATCGGTGAAATTGTGATTTTAGTGGACTAGAGCCATTCAATGGGAGTATTAGTTGGGTTATGTGATCACACAGATGTAAGTAAAGGGTTCCCCTTCCCCTTTCCCCACTGTTAAAGTTGCTCCTGATTTTCTGTGATTAAAAAATAAGTCAGAAACATGTATTCTATGAAATCTTCAGGCCACAAAATGAAAGAAATCTTCAGCCACAAAAAAAGCACCAGATTTGTCTTTAAGTTTAACGGTGTGTGTGGAGATGTCAGTTCCATAGAACCCTTTGTAGGGTTGTGGAGCCCATTCAGACAGACCCATATAATTTTTTGTTTATATTATTATATTTTCTATTATAGATTTTTTTGGAGCAAAGACTATGTTGCTTATTTTTTCTTCACTTTTTTTAAATAAATACAATACTGTAAGTATATAATGAATATATGCCACCCCCAGGAGCCCGAACCTATTTTCCTGTGTCTTCTCATGTCTCCACAATTTACTGCTCTTTGTTAAAATGGGATATAAGCTTTCAGGCCTAACTGCTTCTTTGGGACTTTCACTTCTTTTCTGAGAAGCTCCCTTCCCACACCCCCAGGTAAAAATATTAACATGAAAGAAAATGTGTATGCTTTTTCTCCTGTTGATCTATTGCCTGCCAGTTTAATTTGCATGACCCCAGTTCTGAACCTAAGAGGGTAGAGGAAAAACTTTTCTTCCTTTTCCTTAAGTATCCATGCTGAAAGGAACAATAAATGCAAAGGCTGTGAGGTGGGAGGATGCTGGGGTGTCTGAGAAGATATATGAACAACCATCCCACCAAGTATGTGTACATAACTTATCAATGACAAGTTCACCTTGATGAATTATTTATTAAAACAAATGGTAAATACATCCATACTGAATAGACTCAGTTATGGAGAGGAATGTATGTTTTAACCAAGAGGAATTTATGGGAGACATTCTGTATTCTAAACATTTCAAAGAACTCTTAGAGTATATAATGATTAGTCTTTGCCTATGCATTTTAAAATTTTAAGACAGGGAGAAATACTGTCTTACAGTTATTTTAGGTTTGTTGTGAGCTTTTTTGGTTGCAACCAAAAGAACTCGCATTAGAAACTTGGCAGTCACTCATGTCATATTGTGATTTGTTAGTTCTGGAATAAACGCCTCTATTTCTGGCAGATGTAAAAATAGACGCTTTCTGGGCTTTTGTAGTAATAATAATAATCAGGTATATAGCTCTTTCTAAGAGCCAGGCACTGTTGGAAGTTTTTTTCGAATAATCCTCAGCAGCAGCCCATAAGGCATCTCCTATTTTGCCATTTCATGTATCAAGCTGGTGAAATGTCAGCTGGGAGAGAGTCCACAACCAGCATCTTCAGCGGCTGGGCTCCTAACCATTCGGCTCTCCTGCCTGTAGCAGCATGGACGAATGGGTGGAGGGGCCAGTGTTTCCTCCTGGACTGGGCAGTTAGCTCCTGGAGGACACAGGTCATTACAGTGGCTGCTTGATAAGAAATAAGACCAATCTGCTCAGGCTTCCGTTCCTGGCTAGCCTCCCTCCTCCAGCTTGGGTTTGAGGCCTCTACATGTGCCTTCTCCCCCCTCTTCCACAAAAACTCTTTCCATCCCAATTCCATGCCTTCCCTTTCTCCCAATCCCAAATAAAACAATCCAGACTTTGGATTTGAGTCACAACTCTTAATAACTGGAGTTACAACCACAGGAAAATGACTTAACTTCCCTAAACCCAAATTTCCACATCTACCCAGTATCTGTAACTATGTTGGTCAGGAGGAAAATTGAATTAAGAGTAAGATATTAAGCCCAGGGCTTGGTCCATAGTAGGCCCTGAAGGAATAATGGCTCCTTTTTCTTTTTTTCATTTTAAGCCTCTTTATAACATGTCTTCTTGGACCCTTCAGAACTGTCCTTGACCCCTGGGAAAATGCCCAGGCTGGGAGGGCCCAGTTGCCTGGGTCACTGCTCTGCCTAGAGTCACATTTCAGTGCTATCAGATGGCTGGAAGGCTTTAGCATCTCAACAGTTCATCAGTCACATTTTTGATCTCTGAAAACAGGAATGACTTCATGTAAAATTCTGCTTAAACTCTGTAGTCTGGTTGTTAGAGTTTAAAATGTCTTTGGACCCAGAAGGAAAACCAGTTGGAAAGGAATCTAAAGAATGTGCATCCAGGAGGCAGCTCTCCGGCCTGTCCACTTGCCTGCCCCTCCTGGTCCTTCCCTCCTTGGCACACTCAGCAGTGACCCCGCACTAGTGACAGCTTGGCCTGCTTGGACCAGCTGGAGACAGCCACACAGCCCCTGGCTGCTATCTGTCAAAGATCTCTCTCTGCAGGCTCCTTGGAAAACAAAGGGATTGTTTACCACACAGCAAAGGGGACTGGGAAGGAGGCAGCTGAGAGATCTTTCTGAAGGGATCTGTGGCTTCTAGCATCTGAAGAAGCTTGAAAGGATAGAAGCAGGACTGACATATCCTGGTCGCGGCCACACATAGCACTGACTGTGTATTAGAAATAGCCTTGACTGTCTATTAGAAATGGGCACTTCTAGTCACATTTTATCGGTGTTTTTCTCTACTCAGCTCATTCTGACATTAGATTCAGGAGAAGCTAACATGGACCTTGGGTGGTTTCGAGTAACACTTAGATTGCATTCCTTCACAAAATGAGCAGTCTGTTTTTTGTTTGGGGAAGGTTTTATTTTAGGGTGGGGCGTTAATCTGGATGGGGAGGGATTGAATATTTCAAGACAAACCCAAGAGACCGCCGGGTTTTTGAAGTTTTGATTCCAGGGTAGACTTTCCCTTTTCTCCATTTCTAACTTCTGACCTGGCATGTGAACGGCCCTATCAGGTGTTGTCAGTGCGATGCGGTTACACCCACATCCTGTAGCCGAGTCCAAGTGCTCTGAGGCCGACTTAACGCGGATTAATTTCACAGTTGCTCTGTGAAAACAGATGCCCGCTGCTGGTTATTTCTAATACATTGATCAAGCCACATGAAAGATACTTTTCTTCTTTAAGAAGTCTCAGGTCCCTATGAAGCTGCAGGCCGATCAAGTAAAACTAAAGTGCTTGTGACTAACATTAGTGTATTATATTTAAAACCCTTTGCCTCAGGCTGATTATGACATGCTCCTTTATTGACTTTCTGGTCAGGTGCTTATTTATAAAAATAAGGTTTATATAAATGGTGGCGTTCCAGTGTTTTACGAGTCGGTTTTGGCAGTTTGACCTTTGAACAATAACTCAATAAATATTTTTTGCACTGAGAAAAGAATTAGTTAACATTTGTGTGCTAGCAGTATGCCAAGGGAATTCAGGTAGAAACACGAAAATATGCTGATGTAAAAGAGGGAACCAAGCTACACTGTGTTTGGGAGGAAGAAATACAGAAAGAGATGTTAAGTATTATAGGCACCTGGGAAAATTCTCACAATTATTTAAAGTCATCTGGAAAAATCATTAGGTAAGAATAGCCTGAGAAAAGGAACCTAAAAAGAAAAATGTAAAGGTATAGAAATTAAAACTGCATAGCACATGCAAAGACAAATCAATGGACAAAATGGATATCTTGAAATAAATGTGTATGTGTATTAGAAATTAGTGCAGGATAAAGGTGGTTTTCTACATCAGCAGGGGAGAAAAGATGGATTATCAATAAATAGTATTGGGGCCTGGCAGGTGTTGCTCAGTGGTTGAGTGTGACTTATGAACCAGGAGGTCACGATTCAATCCCCAGTCAGGGTACATGCCCGGGTTGGGGGCTTGATCCCCAGTGGGGGGTGTGCAGGAGGCAGCCAATCAGTGATTCTCTCTCATCATTGATATTTCTATCTCTTTCTCCCTCTCCTTTCCTCTCTGAAATCAATAAAATATATTTAAAATAAATCAATAGTAATGGGCTATGTGTCCGTAGAAAGAAGCTGGGTGGTTATTTATAGAGTCTGTAACAAAGAGCAAGTTTCTTTATTCCACAAAGTGTTTTTACAACTCAGAAACACTAGATATGAACATCTTAAGAGAAAAAATTAGCTGAACACGTTAATAACTTTTACTATGAAAAAAATTAAAACATATACAAAAGAGAATAATATTATGAATCCTCAGGTGCCTATCCCCCAGCTTCCAAAGTTAAAAAATTTATAACCAACTTTATTACCTATTTTTATCATGTTGTATCTGTAACCCCTGTCCCCCATTCTTCATTTTCTCACAGGGTTATTTTGAAAAAAAAAAAATCAGTCATATAATTTTATCCATATGTGTCTCATTATGAGCCTCTAATAAAAGAATTGAAAAGAAATGGACCAAAAAGGAAAAAAAAAAAGAAAAAATTTAACAGATGTTCAGAAAAAATTAGACATAGCCAATAAACCTATGAAGATATGCTCAATCATATTAGTAACCAGGGAGATGAAATAAAAATTAAATAGATAACATTTTTTAACCATCTGGTTGGCAGAGCCTTCATAGTCTTGCCAGAATTGGCAAGAATGTGAAGAAACACATTTTCTTCTCTTGTCAGTGGCGCAAAAATTTTCAAGAGCCATCATTTGAAACTTTATGTGCATACTTGGCAATTTAGCAAATCTAGGCATTAGTATCACAGTGTACTGTGTAAGTGCCCACAGATGACCTTACGGGAGCATTATTTGTATCAATTAAACACATTTTTTTCACTGTTTTCACCAAACTGGAATATTATACTGTCAAAAATGAAAAATAGTGTTAAGTGAAAAAAGAAATTTGCAGAAAGCAGTTATAATAAATAGGAAAACTTTATATAGTATAAAACAAAGTTTATGTGCATAGGACATACCTGAAAGATTCAAGTAAATCTAACAAAATTTCCCTGTGGACAGTGAGCCGGGTTGGGGGAGAAGGTAGTACGTATTTCCTTTTTACATTACCGCCTTCTGTGCTTGAATCTTATTAACCGTAAGTAGACACTTGAGAGGTGTCCTACCACGATGTCCCACCTCATCTTGGCTGTATAACTCCCTGGTTCTGTCGTTCCTGGTAGGTGACCAGCCAGTTTCTAAACGGTTGTCCCCAGAGACAACTGTCATTCCATTGAAAGCATCTCTCATTGAAGAAGACATGCATTTCGATGTGATATTTAGAGTTTTCCCCGTTGTTCTTTTAAGAAATGATACTTTTATAAAGTTGTAAGTGGCAAGTTTTATTGGGTCATAAAACTAGGTCATTTCAGTGAATTTCATCTGTTTTCATGGGTAACTGGATTCTCCTATCATGACTTGCTTTTGAAAGTACTGGAAACGGGAATTATTACTTCAGGTTCATTTGACCTACATTGAACCTCAAAAAGTCACTCCTTCCATCCAAAATTTCTAGTGTTGATGCTGGGAATACTGCTTCTCAGATTGGCACTAATGCCAGCTATGGAATTACCATGCTAAGGCTGAAGAAAACTATTTGATGGAAGTATTCTCTCTCCTACTGAACTTATTATACTGAGAGCTGTTAGGTTTTCTGCATTTTAACCCAGAAAGTTATTGAAAAGAATTGGCCATGACAAAATATTTGTCTTTATCAGATTTCATATTTTCCTAACAAGTGGAAATTATAACTGACTTTTTAATGAAGGTTTTATGTACACCTTCCTAAGTTAATAATGAATGTTTCAATGACTATCTGGGTATGGGAGATTATAGACATTGCTTAAGATAGAAAATAGTATTTGTGCAGTTTCATGCTGAATTAAAACAGTAAATTGAGCCCTGGCCTGTGTTTCCAAGTGGTGCAGTGGTTCTCAACCTTCCTAATGCCGTGACCCTTTAATACAGTTCCTCATGTTGTGGTGACCCCCAATTTCATTGTTACAAATTGAACATAATTAAAGCATAGTGATTAATCACAAAAACAATATGTAATTATATATGTGTTTTCGGATGGTCTTAGGCGACCCCTGTGAAAGGGTCGTTCGACCCCCCAAAGGAGTCACGACCCACAGGTTGAGAACTACTGGGTTAGAGCATCGGTCGGAGCCCCTCTTAATGTAGAAGTGACCGAACCAGAGTGCCTCTGTGTAGCTCCGATGGGAGAGTCACAAAGGACAGAAACCAGGGGTTTGGTTCCCGGTCAAGGGCAGGTACCTACCTGGGTTGCAGGTTTGATCCCAGGCCCTGGTCGGGGTGCATATAGGAGGCATCCAATCGATGTGTCTCTTACATTCTCTCTCTCTCTCTCTCTCTCTCTCTCTCTTTCTCTTTCTCTCTCTCCCCCCACCCCCTGCCTTCCCTTCCACTCTCTCTAAAATTCAATGGAAAAATTATCCTCAGGTGAGGATTAACAACAAAGGGCAAAAAATCAGTAAATTGAAATGGTATCAGGGATGATGCAAACCAAATACAGTGGGGCCTTGACTTACGAGTTTAATTCGTTCCGAGACCGAGCTCGTTAAGGAGCTCGTTAAGGAGCTCGTTAAGGAGCTCGTTAAGGAGCTCGTTAACTCAAATTACTCTATCAACTCAATGCAAAAAATCAGCTGAGAGACAGCTGGTATCTCAGAAAACTCCTTAGATGGGACACTCGTAAGTCAAGGCCCCACTGTATATGAAACATTGAGGACGTTCTTTCTAATTTACAAGGATGTTTGTAGCATGACTCATCTAGTAATGTCTGTATAGCTTCATAAGAAAAGAGGGCAAGTACTCAGAATAAAATATGAACAAATTAGGTTCAGCAAGGCTGCATAATTTGCCCCAAATCATAGTAAAGCATAGGGCTGAGGTTGGAACCCAGGCTCTTGTGAACTTAATGTAGAAGTAACCGAACCAGAGTGCCTCTGTGTAGCTCTGATGGGAGAGTCACAAAGGACAGAAACCAGTAACTTATTATTTTTGAAGGCATCTTTGTTCCTTATCCTTTTTGTTTGTTTAAATATTAAATATTTTCCATTTAAGCACTTTTTATTTTAAAATTGATTTTCCGACTCATTTTATGGATTAAAGCTATTATCAGAATTCATTCCCATTCCACATTGGTTATAAAAGTTGGAGGTTATGGTAAGTAAAGTGGTATTGAATTTTTCTAAAGCTGACTATGACCTTAAAGATTTTTCAATTTCTTATAACTGCAGTGACTTTTTAAAAAAATCATCTTTTTTTAAATAAAAATCTAGTATTGACTCTTTCACCGTAAGTTCTGCCTATTACTGAAATATAGGTAGGATATATTTTTATTACTTTCTAAGTGATGCTGTGTGACAGTGTCTTAATTTTGAAGAGGGGAACATCTAACAGGATTGAAATAGTTCTGCAGAGAAGTGAGTATGACAGTGAAAATGAGCACCTGAGCCCGGCCGGCATGGCTCAGTGGTTGAGCATCAACCTATGAACCAGAAAGTCACGGTTCGATTCCCTGTCAGGGCACATACCCAGGTTTCGGACTCAATAGCCCATGGGGGGCATGCAGGAGGCAGCCGATCAATGATTCTCATCATTGATGTTCCCTCTCCCTTCTTCTCTGAAATCAATAAAATATACATAAAGAGAAAAAAGTAATGTAGCCTATTATTTTTTTAAACCAGATTTTTAAGGGTGTTATGTTACCTGCCCACTGAGTAGCTGTGTTAGTTATCATCTGCCTAACACGTTTCCTAAAATTGATTAACTTAAACTCTTCTCATTCTGGTGCAGATGCAGTAGGCTTTGCATTTGCTGAAATCTGAACTGTCATCTTGATTCCAGCTGTTGTTTAGAGGCCTGGTTTGTAGGAAGCAGCTAGTGGGGATTAAATCCCTGGTAAACCTTAGACGGAATTTGACCAGCAGTTCTTGAGGATCTGTTCCTCCTCCCCAACCCTGACACTGGGCTTTGTGTTAAGAAATTTACAAAAGGAAATTGATTGACTGAGTCCAGGCTGTGGTTGCCCATTGTTGCCTCTTCACTTGGCCCAGGGCCTGTGATCCACGCCTAAATAGCATGGCCTTGCTGTGCCTGCTGGTAGTTGGGTTAGTTCTATGTTGACTCTGTGTTGACTCACCAAGGATGGAAGCTCTGACCTGTGGGTGCCTTGTGGTTGCTGTAGCAACAGTTTGTTGATGGCAGGGAGCATTCCACAGCTGCTGCTGTAACTGAAGGTGATTGGAGACAGCTCTCCCCCAGGTTCCAATGGACCACTTAGAGGACTTGGCTCTGAGTTTATCAGCTGTTTGAGTTCTGTGAAGGAGGCATTGCTTTAAGTCTGTGTTTGGGTAAGGCGGAACTCTGTTCTCAGGTAGTAGTATCTTTTTGTAAGTTACAACATTATAAATGTTTATAACTACCAAAGTACCGATGAGGTTTCCAAATTATTTGTACTTATGTAATTTGTTAATCTATGAAATGCAATTCTCTCACCAGGGTGATAATTCTCTTCACAAAACACTCCTGTTCTGCCTGTAAATTCAGTTTAATAAAATGCTTCTCATAGAATGTGTATTTTTTTAAAAAGCTTTATTGTTGAAAGTATTACATATGTCCCCTCCCCCATTGACCCCTTCTAGCTCCCCCCACAGCACTCCCCCCCAGACCTTCATCACTCTATTGCCCATGGGTTATGCATATATGCATACAAGTTCTTTGGTTGATCTCTTCCCACCCATCCCCTTTCCCCCTTTCCCTGCTTTCTCTCTGAGATTCGAAAACAGAATGTGTATTGAGTTTTTAAAAATTGTTACTGTTTTTAAAATCTGTTAATATGTGGGAACTGATCATGGAATAAGCCCATAATTCTCAAAATGTGGCCTGGGGTGGGCCCAGCAATCCATTTAACAATCCCTCTGGTTGATTCTGATGGAAGCTAAGTTTGAGAATCACTAAAATGTTGACAGGGTTTGAGTTTCTAGAAGAAACAACCCTTCATATCCTTTTCAAGGTAAAGGATGACATCTTTTTACTCGATTATTTGATCACGAGTTTCCTTTGAAGTGAAGGTATATTTACGTGATAAAATGCATTCTTCCTCAAGGTCAAGGAAGGTCCACCTTTGGCTCTTCTGTCTTTTTCTTCTCAATTATTTGGTTTTATGCAAACATACCTTTCCCTTGACTTATTTCTCAACACTTACTTACCTTGCATCACGATAAGCATCTTGTAGCCCCCGAAGTTTGATATATTGATCAGCCTTTTCTATCATATTAAAATGTATAGGCCCCACCTAAAATCATGGTTCAGAGTAATACGATATGTACACAAGCTTAAGAACCACAGTCCAGCCCAGATAGTCAATTTGCTTTTTGAGTCACTTCTATTTGTTTGCGATCGATAAATATTGGATAACAGGATACTGTATTGTTATATCCGTTGGAAACTATCCACTGACAAATTGTGTAATTGAGAGAATGTTGTTTTATAAATTCTTTTAATCCTTTGGTTTAAGCCTATGTTTTGGTCTTATAACGTGCATGATATTTGTGCACTGTTTATATAACCTGACAACTTTCCAAAATAATTTTTAAAACTTTTTATTATAGAAAATTTCAAATATCTCATCCAGCTTCAACAATTAACCACATTTTCTTGTCCTTGTTTTGGCAGACAGCACACACACACACACACACACACACACACACCACTTTTTTGTTTTCTGTAGTATTTTAAAGGAAGTCCCAAGCATTATATTATTTTACCTGTAAATATTTCTGCCCATAGGATTCTCGAAGAACTTGATGCAAGATTTTATAATTATTAACAGTATAGACCAGAAAAACAGCAACAGATATTAGTACAAGTTTTGGTATTAATTTAGACAATCTTGGTAAAAATACATTATATCTCCACAAAAATACCTATCAGACAGCTCTCACCAAAGAGGAAGTTACGTTCCCTAAGAGAAGTGTTTTGTTTATAAAACAAATACCTATTTTACTTCATCAGTAAAATCCTAGGGATAACTATGACTCATATCCACTAAAAGACGGAACAGAAATAGGATCCCCTATCTTTTCATTTATCCCTGGGATGGGTGACCAGAATATTTTTATATTGTTGGTAAGTAATATTTTTAAAACTCTGACTTATATTATTTGAATGTTAGGGGGAAAATATATATATATATACTGCAGTCCATCTCCCAACTACTTGTTTGTGACAGTGAAAATTATCTTATAGCAACTCTAAAACACTTGAAGTGTGATTTCTACTTTTAACATTTTTAGTCAAAGTATAAGGCACAGGTTTTCACTTGGGTTAAAAAAAAAAAAAGACAGCATAACCCAATCTATAAATAGATTTTTAAAAACCTATTTACTTTCTTTTTGTTGTTGTTTATAAACTGATACTTTATTGTTATTTTAATTTTAATTTCCTTTATCTTTTGTTAGGGCAGGCCTTTTTTTCCCTATAATCTTGGGACTTTATAATTTGGGACTTTTCCCTGTCCATTTATCTATCATGTTGTATTTTTCTTTTTCTTTTTTTAAATCTTTATTGTTGAGATTATTACAGATGTTCCTCTTTTTTCCCCCATTGCCCCCCTCCACCCAGTTCCCGCCCTGCCCCAGGCCTTCACCACCCTATGGTCTGTGTCCATAGCTAATGCATATATGCACATAAGATCTTTGTTTAATCTCTCCCCCACCCCCTTTCCCTCTGAGAATCATCAGTCTGTTCCATTTCCATGCCTCTGATTCTATTTTATTCACCAGTTTATTCTGTTCATTAGATTTCCTATTCATTTATTTTGATTTTTAGATTCAATTGTTGTTAGGTATGTATTTGTTGCCATTTTGTTGTTCATATTTTTTATCTTTTTCTTCTTCTTCCTATTCTTAAAGAGTACCCTTTAACATTTTGGTTTGGTGGTGATGAACTCCTTTAGCTTTTTCTTATCTATGAAGCTCTTTATCTGACCTTCAATTCTAAATGATAGCTTTACTGGGTAGAATAATCTTGGTTGTACATTCTTTCTATTCATCACTTTGAATATTTCTTGCCACTCCCTTCTGGCCTGCAAAATTTCTGTTGAGAAATCAGCTGACAGTAGTATGGGTGCTTCCTTGTAGGGTAACTAAGTGATTTTCTCTTGCTACTTTTAAGATTCTCTTTTTGTCTTTAGCCCTTGGCATTTTAATTATGATGTGTCTTGGTGTGGTCCTCTTCGGGTTCCTCTTGTTTGGGATTTTTCTGTGCTTCCAAGACTTGTAAGTCTATTTCTTTCACCAGGTAAGGGAAGTTTTCTGTCATTATTTCTTCAAATAGGTTTTCAATATCTTGCTTTCTCTTCTCCTTCTGGCACCCTCATAATGTGAATGTTGGTATACATAAAGTTGTCCCAGAGGCTCCTTACACTATTTTCATATTTCTGGATTCTTTTTTCTTTTTGCTCTTCTGGTTGGGTGTTTTTTGCTTCCTCACATTTCAAATCGTTGATTTGGTTCTCAGAACCCTCTACTCTACTGTTGAATCCCTGTATATTCTTCTTGATTTCAGTCAGTGTATGCTTAATTTCTGACTGGTCCTTTTCCATTTTTTTTTTGGAAGTTTCTAGAAGATTCTTGAGTAACTTTATTATAACCGTGGTTTTGAACTCTATATCCAGTAGTTTGCTTTCTTCCATTTCTTTCATTTGTGACATGTTTCTTTGTCTCTGCATTTTGGCTGCTTCCCTGTGTTTGTTTCTATGTATTGGGTAGAGCTGCTATGTCTCCTTGAGTTGATAGAGTGGCCTTGTGTAGTAGGTGTTCTATAGGGCCCAGTGGCTCAGCCTCCTCAATCACCTGAGCTGGGCACTCTAGCCCCTTTGTGGGCTGTTTGCACAGTCTTGTTGTAGTTGAGCCCTGATTGCTGTTGGTGACACTGGGAGGAATTGACCTCCAAGCCAATTGGCTGTGAGGACCAGCTGCAACTACAGTGGGAGAGCTGCAGGGCAGGAGACACCCCTATGGAGCAGGACTTGCTTCAGTGGGGCACTGGTGCTCACTGAGTCTGCTCCTTGAGTGTGTCACTTATGGATGTGTAGAGTTATAATCTGGTATGGTCTGACGCTGTCCACTGGGTACACTGGCTCTTGGGTTTCCAGGGAGGTGCAAAGTCAGCCACTGCCTGGGAGCTACAGAGAGATCTACAGATTCCCCCCTCTTTGTATCAGGTTTGAAGTGCCCAGATGAGGTCCAGCTGTGAAGCAAGGCAGGCTGGTGCTGGTGCCAGGTCTTGGGCCTTTTATTGATAGGTTTGGGACTCCCTTATCCAGCTGCAGCTTGTTTAAGAGAATTTTAGCCTGAACAAGGAGGACTCCTTGACCCAGCTGTAGCTTGTTTGAGAGAATTTTAGCTTGAGCAAGGTCAGGGCATTCATATGCAAAAGCTCTGCACACAGCTTGGGTAGTATTGTAAATTGGGTGGGGCGGGGTCTCAGGGAATCACCAGGACAGAACAAACAGAAATGGCTGCCAGTCAACCCTGCGCCTGGGGAGCTCCTAGCATAGGAGCAATGATTCCTGCAAGCACCACCGTCTGGGAGAAAGCCACCCCCAAGTTCCTGCCTCCATGCCGGACAATCCAGTTCCTCCTGGTATGTGTCTGTGTCCCCCAGAGACTCACCCAGGTGCTGGAGCTCAGAGGAAGTGGGACCTTGTAAGTTCAGTTTGTGGTGCCGGCCTTTTAAGAGGAGCAGCTGGGTCTCCAGCAGCCTCTGTCACTGAGCCCCAATCTGCACTGGTTTTTACAGCCTGTAGTTCTCACTGCCTGTTGAGACTTCTTTTCCCAGCTCTGGGACCCTGGGCTAGGGGTCTAGTGTGGGTCTGGGACTCCTTGCTCCTTCGGGCAGCCTCCACAGAAGCAATTTCCATGTGGGTGCCAGACATCCTACCAGTCTCAGTGTGCTTTCTTTCTTCTCTAGTAGGACTTCCATTCAGCCAGCTTTCCAGTGGTTCTGGATGATGGTTGTTCTGTATTTTAGTTGTAATTTTGATGTGGTTGTGGGAGGTGGCGAGTACAGGTGTTTACCGATGCCACCATCTTCCTGGGCTGATCTGGTTCAAACCTATTTACTTTCATTGAAACCTTATAAACCTATTTTCTTATTTGACCTTGAAATACTGAGGCATCTTTAAGGAACCCCAGGTTCCTGAGAGCACAGTGTGAAAACCAGTGGTCTAAGGGGGCTAGTTGTGCTTCCTCTTTACAGATGTAGCAGGAGAAGACAGATTTGCCTTGGAGTCAGGGCCAACACTTGAAGCTAGGTTAGACACGGTGTTCTGGGTCCATTGTCTGCCCTATAGTTTGCTGAAAGTTTAGGCATATAGAAAATAAGTAATCAGCACAAATTTAGAAAATAAGTAATCAGCACAAATTTTTACAATTATCCTTCCTGAAAAAAATAGAGTAGGTGGACTGAGGCAAATAAACTGCTCTTTAAAAATCCACATTTAGAAATTATTTATGAATCAAATTGGCATAGATGCCGCAAATAAATTATAGAAGTTAGACTTTCTACACATTGCTGAGAACCTCAATAAGCTTGTGCACATTGAAAAGTAACATCTTCTAGAGTTTGATGGCTCCAGGATGGAGTGGAATCATCAAACCATCTATTTGTTTTTTAAAGGTTTTTTAATTTCTTGGTTTATTGCGATTGCCTGATGATTTTATAGTGTGTGTGTGTGTTTGTGTGTGTGTGTGTGTGTGTATGTGTGTTTCATTCAGAGAGGCAATGGGGTGCAGGATGAGAGGATCACAGATGTGTATGTGACAAAACTATTTCTCAAAGACAAGGCCACATATTCCTACCTCTATTTTCTGTTTAGTCCCCCTTCCCCCCATAGAGGAAGTCGGGGTTTGCTGAAGAGGTCAGGCATTTGCCAGCTTTATCTTCTTGATAAGCTAAGAATTTAAGAAGGCAATTCTAATCCTGGTCTTATCTTTGGCTTGCTATCTGATTATGCACACAGCATAATTATAATAAGGGATGATACCTCTTGCTGCCTATTCACCAGCAAAAGTGCAGGACTCCTTAGCAATATCAGAAGATGGGCACTATTGTATATACCAGTATGCAGAGAGTATGATGAAATGTTAAAAATGGTGAATGATTTTGTTAGTCTCTTATTGAAAGTGGAATGGTGAAAATTTCATTTTTCATCTTGTGGATGCCTTGGATATTTGGAAACTTTTAAGTTGTAAGAAAAACGAAGTATCTTTACTCAAAGGAAATGCCCAGCAGATTTTGGGGGGAAAGTCTTTGTAAATCTTGTGTTAAAAACATATAGTCTCTTTCTGAATTTTTATTTATTCCATTTTACAAAGCAATTATGGAAAATTATTATTATTACTGTTCTGGGGAAAGGGGTTGGGAACTGAAGGGAGCAAATGAATGGCTCTATATTTACTCCTAGAGTCACACTTAGAAAATTGCTGTGAAGAGCAAATTGTTTTGAAAAGGAAAGCATTCACACTGTGTTAACTAACAAGGGCTGAAAAATCCCATAGGAAGAATTTCCAGAGTGGCTGAATTTTTTTTTTTATTCTGCTTCAGAAAATGGCCTTGATCTTATTCACCATGTTGCTTGATTAACTATTTAAGTTAATTATGTGCTCTCTTAAGCTGACTTTTAATTGCTTTGCAGCCAGGGTCATCTTATTTGCAGATATTAATAATAGTGATGGTTTTTTATATATATCATTCCCAGTAATTTTGTTTAACAGTTTATATTAGGATGGTACTTCTTAGATGGTATAAAATATGGGCTAGAAACAGAAGCAAATATATAAATAATCGTAAACAGGCAAACATTGCTTTTCCTCCTAATATTGAACTTCTTTGACAGCTTTGGAAATTCATGCAAAGGAATTCCAGCATCAGTGAAGTCTGTATCAAAGGTTGAATGTCAATTGGTAGATGTCCGAAATCACAGTCATTAACCAAGCTAAGTTCCAGATCAGAGCCAGGAAGAGATTTATTATCTTGTTAGCCATAACAGATCTGTATTTTAATGTAAGAAAAAGTTCATATATTGGTTCTTACTGGTTTGATATTGTAAGGGAAGCATTTCCTTTTTCTAATTAATTATTAGCTAAAAAACATGTGGAACAAGATTGTACACCTAATTCATAATCTAGTGATTTATCTCCCTAGTAATTGTAATGAATGATTAAGACATTCAAACTTAAGCTGGATCTAGCATCACAGGAACACTGGACTACTCCTAAAATCGAGATGTCAGGGCATGTGTGTTAATAAAGATTGATACATACATTATTAATAAGTCCCTTCCTATTACTCAGAACTAACAGATTTTTTATCTGCTTTTTGATGTTGTGTTTTGACAATGATGTATATGCAGTGAACTTTTCATGTAGAATACATTAACTAGGAAGATCACGTATTCATTTATTCACTTTCTCTTGGCAAATAAAGCCAATCCTTAATTCATTTTGACTTTTGGGATCTTTGCACTTAGAATTTAACATAGGCTCTCAAAGAGGGTTCTGTTGTAAAATGGTCTTAAAACTCAAAACACTAAAATGGGTTTTTAAAAACACTAACATCATCTAATGTTTTTAAAAAACTAAGTTGAAGTAACCAAATATTTGTGTGTTCTCTGGGAAGCACTATGCCAGTGGACTCAAGATTACAGGGTAAAGACAGATATCATTGACTGCATAATGGAAATGTAGAGTTATGTGATATAGTTCTGGAGTGGGACAGACATTTTTTTATGTGGGGGAGAACTAAAATTAATTTCTTAAGTGACTTTTGTATTTTGGACTAAAAGTAATTCAGTGCACTAGGCCTTAGTTTTTTATAGATTTTAGTGAGAATGAGTTTTAGTTGCTAAAGTACCTAATAGGAACAAGGTGTAGACTTCAATGTAAAGCTGAACTAAAATCAGAGTTCTGGCATATGGCATACATAATATCAAATTTTTTTCCCCGTAAACTGAGTCATTTCAGATGAGCCGCAAATGCCAGATAAGAGTCATAACTTCTTACCATGGCAAAGCACTTTTAACTTGAGTTTGTTTATTTTTAACTGTCCCTATTTACAAGATGGATATTTTATCAAGTGACAGAGCTAGATCAGCAACCATCTAAAGATTAGATGGTAGCAGGGAGCAGGGGCAGACGAGAAGGGGTCAAAGAGGGAAAATGGGGAACATAAGTAATACTTTAAACCATAAAGCTTTAAAAATTAAAATTAGATGGTTGGCTTATTTGTTTATAGCTGTTTAATAAGATAAGGAGGTTTTTGCAGTATTTTTTCTTGTTTTGGAAAACAAGATCTGGGTAGAAAAACCTAACTATCACTATACATGTAGACACCCAGCTGTCTAAATTGGGTGTCAAATTTAAGTTTAATGGTTTCTCAGGCTGACTATGCCATCTTCCCACCACATTATGTTATATATAAGATTTATATTATATACTAATATTTCTCACTGATGAGAACAATTAATTGGATCTCCCCAATTATTTGAATTAGGTATTAGTTCAAGTTAGTTGTCAATAAATTAGGCTTTATAATTCAGAAGAGCTTGTTATGATTGGGTGTTTTTCTCAATTATTACGGAGTAGCTCTTTTTTTGCTGTAAAATATTGTCTTTCCATGCTGAAATTTTACTTAGTACAGTAGACATTCCTTATCCCCCTTTCTTTTTAAGCATGCCTCCATTACACAGTTGACGTCTGTAAGAGTTTGATCATCTTTGTTTTGGTTTAGTAAAAGAGCTAACAAATATTTTGAGTGACTAGCTAACTATGTTGTTCTAAACTCAATTATTATTAAGGGGAAAACTTTATAGAACCACTGTGAACAATAAAATGGTTACATTTTGCTAGAAAACCTTAGTGCTTCTTGGGTAAATAATAAAGTGTTTTCTTTTACGGGCTTTTTCACTACTACTTTTTTGATAATGTACATTTATATTACCCAGGAATAGGTATACTTAAAGGAAAATAATAGAATTTATTCTGAGTTGTGAACTCCCATCTCAAAAGATGGTTTTGACTTTAAGTAGAATTTCTTTTCCTGCTTTGTTCTTTTCTGTGGTGGAGAGGGAGGAAGGAAGGCAAGACTTAAGCTAAAAATATGAATTGCTAAGTAGAAGTGCAGTCTTTGGCTGTTAAAACTCACATATTTGTTCTGTCCAGACATGACACATTTGGAAACAGGAACTTGCCTGTAGCATAATCTTAGCCAAATAGTTGAGTCATTCTAAGTATTTTAATGTTAAACAATGTCTTATGGAATGTTCTGAATATCTAACACAGGTCGTCTTGAGGATTTTTTGAGTTATGTAAAAATATGGGGAGGTACTTGATTCTCAGGGCATGTACCTAAAATTCAAAGACAACCCTTCGTTGGTGTGCTTTTTGGCTATAAGCCACTATTTTCATAAGAGAGCATGTCTCTCGTGAGGAAGTCCTTGGGTTTTTTTCTGCAGTTTTCTCATCCCTTGAAAAGTTAGCGGGGGGCCACCACCAGAGAAACACTAAGTAATCTGGTGGTCTTCAAACAGAAACTTGTTTTCTTTCATCGATGTTCGAAAACTTGGAGTTCAATCTGATCTGTGAATAACTATGAGGGCCTAATTATAGTGTTTGTTTTTAAAAAACAACAATAGAAATTGTGTTGTCTTAAACGTTATAGAATGATATGTTTTATCTAGTTTTGTCGGTGAATATAGCCTTCATATAATTACAGTCTATGATTTCTAATTGGAAGTGTAATAGCTCTGGCTTTTGTGTGACGTTGAACGCTTTCTAGACTCTTTATAGAGAAAATGAACATCACATTTTAATATGTTATTTGAGGATAACCGTATTTAAGAAGTAGTGACGTTCTGGGTATTATAGTATCTTTTACTTCCCAGGTGCTTCTCATTTGTCACCCGGGATGGGCTCCCCAGTATCACAAAACCTGTGTAACTGCCTGTGAGGGGCCTCCAAGGCTCTTCAAGGTAAACTGAGTTTAGGAGTCGGGCTGACCTCTCTCACTTGTGTGAAAGTGGGAAAATCAGAAGTCACGTGTATCCTCTATTGTGGAGTCAGTATTGGTAACTCATGGTCTGTGTTGGACACACACAAGCACTCATTTTTTTCTCCTCTCAGGTATGTGCTTCTGTTCAGAGGTATGACATCCCGGTCTCCTGCCTTTTCTTTCCTTAGTTCTGATTTGTGATTGTTTTGTGATTTGGCAATCCGGGGATGTGCTTCAAGTACATGCACCTGTCATCAGCCTTCTCACATTTGTTCTCTTAAATCAGTGGTTCTCAACCTTGGCTGCACATTAGAATCATCTGGGAATCTTTTTAAAATCCTGATTTCTGGGCCTCATCCTCCGGGGTGAGGCCACAACATTAGTAACAAAGAAACAGAATTTCTGGAGGATGAGGTCCAGAAATCAGGATTTTAAAAAGATTCCCAGGTGATTCTAATGTGCAGCCAAGGTTGAGAACCACTGTCTTAAATGAACATCTAAGTGTCCTTTTAACAATCACTTTGATTCGATTTATCTGTATAATTTAAAAGGCAAAAGACCTAGAGTTTTGCATTGGGACCTTATAAAATTTTTCAGTTTTTCTTTATTGCATGTTTCTGAATGCTCTTCATTTGCTTTTGAAATATTTGGGGCATTTGGTGACACATCTTCATTCTCTTTTTTGCTCTGTGTTCTATTCCATACGTCATAATACTTTGTCAGGAGCCAAATCTGATGCTTTATTATAATCAGTTCCATGGGCACCTAGTAACATTCACTGCTGTTTTCCCTTTAAGTCTTGTTTTTGGTTTTATTTACTTTGTTTACTCAACATGATCAGGTTAACTTTTACTTGATCATCCATTTCAGATCTCATAACTTTTTTTTCAAATTCTTTTCCAAATATATTAAATATGCCACAATGGAAACCCTGGTGTTATAGGATTTTTTTCCAAAGCTTCCATCCATTATCCATCTTAAAGGATCCATTTTCCCATCTGTGTTTAATAATGGAATTTCCCCCATCATCTCTCTATATAAAAGCCTAATGTGCAAATTTTCCCCACGGGAGTACAACCGGGAGACCGATTGCTCGCTATGATGTGTGCTGACCACCAGTGGGCGGCGTGGAACGAAGGAAGGCCCCAGCCGGCAGCTGGCAGCCAGGGAAGAGAGGCCCTGGCTGGCAGCCGGAAGGCCCCGATCAGCCCTGATCGGCAGCCGGGCCTAGGGACCCCACCTGGGCACGAATTTCGTGCACCAGGCCTCTAATCAGGAAATAACTCAGCATCTTTTGGAAAATGTTTTTGAGAACAATGCTTTAGGAATCAAATGAAGTGTATATTAATACTTTGAAAGACATGTCTTAAACTCCACTGGGCCATTTTGAGTATCCATTCCTTAGTGATATATTTAATAATTTATTTAAGCTTGCAACAAAATTGTCTTACATAAGAGAAGCTCATTATAAAAACTGAATTTACTACTGCGGCTAAACAGGCAAATCAAAAAATTCTTCACATCTTGAAATTTGCTACGTCTCCTTAACCCAGTTGTCATTTTACACCGTCAAGAGTGGACATCATGAACTGCATATTGGACATTTTGAAAAAAGCCCAAACTGCCACGAGTTAAAATATCTTATTCGATGGCTTAAAAATACTATGCAGGCTTGGTGAGTCAGGTCTGCCACGGAGAGATCGCAGTTGTGGCTGGGAATGAGGCCGCATGCACTGCACTGTCGTCACGAGTCCCTAATTCGTCTCTCTGAGAAACAACTTGGCAGGCAGATACCTTGCAGATAAATAAGGAAAGATTGCGTGTTTCAAGTGGCATAAGACATTCTTTAAACCAGTGTGTCATAGCTAGTTATACAGTCAGCATTTTCTTTGGAGCAGAAAATCCTCTCTCGGGATTCCTGCATAAACAGCAGACGACTTGGTGAGGGTAACGCTCAGGGGGTTCCCAGTGCTGTGTGTGCATTCTTTCAGTCTCTCTACATGTCTCAGAAAGTTTCTCATCGTGGAATTCCTTCTTTCTTCCTGCTAGATGCTTCTTCCTGAGTCAATGAGCTCTTTTTATTTATTTAATATATTTTATTGTTGATAGTATTACAGATATCTCCCATTTCCCCCTCCTTCGAACCCCTACCCCCCCCACACACACACACAGGTCTTTAGTACCCTATTGCCTGTGTCCATGGGCTATCATATAAGTATGTAAGTTCTTTAGTTTATCTCTTCTTGTCCCTCCACCCCCACAGGGAGGTATGTCAGTCTGTTCCATGCCTCCAATGAGCTCTTTTCAAAAAAAATTACTTTCTAACCATTTTATGTATTTTATTGAATTTTAATTTTCATAATAACCTGTGAGGTAGGGTATTAATATATCTATTTTAGAGATTTTAACTTGAAGAGTTGAAGAGATTTCCCCTGAATATCCCGTAAATGTGAGAAACAGAATTTGACCTTTTCCTTTCAATTCCAAGGTTCATATGGGTACCTTCAGGTGGGGGTTCCCTCAGCCATTACCTCCCCCAGGCGCCCTGAACCATCTGTACGTCCCCGAGGTCTCCAGAGCTATAGCCAAGGGATGGATACGACTAGGTTCATAGTGACGGGTACAGGACATGAAGATGTTTCTGGAAATACTTTTTTTTGTCATGTCTTCATGGGGCTTTTGATTTATATAACTTGTTCAATGGGGTCCCAGGGGTTTAGCCCTCTCAACCTTTCATTAAATCATTTATTGTGAAACGATTGGCTAGAATTAGAAAGTCTTGACCCAGGGAGAGAAGATCTGGCTGGATTTCTCAGTCTTGGAACCCTAGTTATGAGCATATGATCCTGCTTTCTTGTGATTTTTGCTCAGAAGCAGTTACCTCTCTCTCTGTGTGTGTGTGTGTGTTGAGTAATTAACCACCAAGACTTCTTCATTGATAGATTACTGCTATGGATTGATCAAGCCACAGGGAGTTAATACAGTAAACTTACTTTTATAATAATCATGGGCCAATCTTGGGGGTGAGTGGGTTTATCTGGCTAATGTTAATCACTTTTGACATCCCAGGTACCTTACAAAATCAACACATATATATTTACATCTGTGGAAGGCAAACTATATTTCATAGAATTTATATATTTATACTTTTTACATATCTTCAGTTCAACCAATATCTGAGTGCCAATATTGTTCTCTTACCCTAGGAATATAGAAATGAGCAAGATGTGACTCTCTCGCCCTAGGGGAAAAGCTTAGGTGAGGGTTTTCAACTTAGGTACTATGGACATTTGGGGCCAGATAGTTCTTAATTGGGGGAGTTCAAGGGAGTCTGTCCTGTGCATTGTGGGATGTTTAGTAACACCCCTCACCGCTGCCTACCAAAAGCACCACCCAGTGTGACCATTCACCTTAAGCCTCCACCTAGAAACAATTCACAGAGCTCAACAGAGCAAGGTGGCTTAGGATCCCTGTGGGTAAACCAGCCTTCCCTCAGGGAGAGCCATTGCATAGCTGAACAGCACTGGGGCAGCTGCTGGGTTCCAGCACCTCTTTCCTGAAGGTTGACTGTACTCATCAAAGAAAGCAAGTGCAAGTGGATATTTGAGAGTTTACCCTCGTTAGGCCAAAATAGTTTAGTGTTAGGTGTACACCCACACCATTCCCTCTTTAGAAAGAAGAGCCATGCCTATAAAACACCTTTTAGCAAGTCTGTAAAGGTATCCATTCTAATTATTCAACATTCTTACTACTTGGAATTACATGCCATGAGCAACTGAGTTTAAGTGGGATGCTGAATTCACTTGCTGATGTGTGTGTGTGTGTGTGTGTGTGTGTGTTTGTGTGTATGTGTGTATGTATGTGTGTGAGAGATATCACAGCTGTGTACTTCTGATTTATTTGAACCAATTGGTTTAAAAAGTTTTGCTGATGTCAACACTCCATGATTAGATTTATTGGTAGAACATAAATTTTACCAACAGAATATAACGCTTCTTTTCCTCAAGGACAGGATGCAGACTGTATTGCAAGCTCTTCCCCCTGTTGTAGAGTTTATTCCTCTGATGTCAGAAAGATATTCCTGCGGTTCAGGAATGGATTAGCAATGGAAGATTTCAGAACATTCTCCCCCCGTGTTACATCAGTGCCATGAGCCGTGACGGAACAGCAGCCCTGCACAGCTCCATTAAACATCTGCTAGTTTTGAAAATTAAAATACTTTTCCATCACCCAAGGCAATGAAATGTGGGTGGATTGATCTACCATATTGACTGCGAGAACTCCTGGTGTGACGTGGGGCACACAGCAATAGTGGCAGAATAGGATATTTGCTAATAAATCAGGGAAGCAGGGATTGGAATGCTTCTTTCCTTTCTTCTTCCATCCCATTGGGACAAACTTGAATCTCTAGCACCAGGTATTCGGCTCCTGTTGTTGTTAGTTGGAAAGATTCTACGAAATCAATCCCCCGCCCCCCCCATGTGCTCTCCTGAAATTTACAAGCCCCGCAATCTTGTCCCCTTCCGTTTTCTGCCCCCTCTGCCATTGTCTACTTCTGGTGCTTAAGCTTGTGTCAGGGCCTTGTCTGGGCTCATCTCCCCTTTGCTTGCATCCCAGGGCTGATTTTATTGTTCAGTGTAGGCACAGTGCCTGGGGTCCACGGTATCTTCAGAGGCTCAATAAAATATTTCCATTTTAATTTCTTTTAAAACCAGAAGAAAAAAAAATGACTGCAATAATGAATAAATATAAATGAAGCCAGCCTAAATTACAGTCATCTTTACACCAACACAGCCCGAAAATACAACTTTTAACATTTTGGTAGAGAGGACCGGGCCCCACGAAAAGATGTCATGCAGCCATGGGCCCCTCTCACACACAGATGGGATGCTGCTCTTGCTTTCTTTGAAATGTGACACTTGTTCCCACGGTTTTGGACATTTGTTACAAATCCAAGGTCATTCACACCTAACCCTAATCTACCTTTCATTCCTTCTTTCCCCACATTCAACCTACGTACATTCTCTGCTGCAGTCTTTGGTCTGCCTACACTATGCAAACTCCATCCTCCTCCTCCTCCAAACCAAACCAGCCCTTGCTTTATCACTTGAACACCTTTTATCAGTGAGTGCAGCCTCCTTGTTGTTGACTCCATTCCTGTATGTCCACTGAAGTCAGGGATGTTGAGGTCACACCTGCATCTCCAGTCTTGAATGTGTTCAGTGCCTGGGAAATGTTTATCTTCATATAAGGCATCAAGCCAGAAGTTTCCTGAAACTTAACCCTGGAATCAAACAACTCTGAAACCGGGTCTGTTTGAAGTGGGAAGGACAAGTGTTTGATAACCATCAGCTTATGCTGTTCGGCTTAGCTGTTCAGCAATTCATTTCGGTCTTCCTCCTAGTATTTTCAGGTGTATTTTTTTACACAAGCCTTCACTTACGGGGTTAGGTTACAAGGAAATCTCTGAGCATCAGTTTCATGCTGCGGAGGGCTTTTAGCTGCAAGAATTTTTTAAATCGTTGATTGGATGCTCTATTAAAGAAGTCCGGCTGCCCGCGCTCTTTGTGCCATTCTTGGAGTCTAGTGAGGTCATCTGATTTTTTTTTAATGCCGCCTGAATTGGAAAATGATGCACCTCTCAGGAATGTGTTATCAGAAAGTCAGGAAACGAACATTGAAGCTTATTGAGGCACAAAGATCCTAAGCTACCTTGTTTTTTTGCACCATTTTTCCCCCCAAAGAGGAGCCTGAAGTTCTTGACCAAGTTGAACTGTAACTAGTGGTGGGGAGTTGGGAAAGACTGGGGTGTGGGCGCTGCATTTTCTTGTCTCACATTAGGAAATTACTCTGCTGGTGCCACAGTAAGAAATCTCTGGATTATGTCAGCTGGAATTCATTTGATAATATTCCACACCTTTGTCAATGATTACATTTCCTACGTTCTAGTTTATTATTATTCCTTTTCATGCCGGGCATTCCTTAATGCTTTCTGTAAATATTTATTGAGTGCTCTCGTGTGGAGGAGAGGTGGAGACACAAATTGTAAAGGGCAAGAAGGATCTTGGTGGGCAATGAAGCAGTAACTCTCATCTTGTTTGTATTTACCTTAAAATTTGTTAAAGGAATAGGAATCCTTATTCTACTCACTTAAGTGTTTAGATATCTTTTTCCTCCTACTCTCACCGCTAAGACTAGATGCATACTTACAGGTGATCCATCAACGGCATTCTCATCCCACACACTTGTACCAATGTCACTTTTACATCACCTTCGAGTGGATCCTTTCGGGGCCTCCACACAGCTCCTTGAGTTCTGTCCTCACTTCAAAATTAAAAAACTGACTCAGATGTTGTGTCACTGAAACTGACCTTCAAAGTGAGTGGAAGAGTAACTCCAAAAGAGTTGTTTTGACTCCTAGTCATCTATTGTTTCTGTAAAAGCATTTTTTTTTTTAGCCAAGAAAGTGGAAATAGTGTCTTCGCTTATTATCTTTCCCTCAGAATTCTTTTCTCTTACGTATTGTAGTTCCCAATAGTCTTTATTCTGACAAGAAAGGCGTTTGAAAAATTCTTAGGGTATCTTAGGGCTGTAGAGAGGGCACGCTCTTTGAGAAATGCTTTGGTGCCTTATTTAAGGAGGATAATCTACCCACTCTTGTCAAGCAAATAGCCTGAAACTTGAACCTTGAGTATTCTTCAATGTTAAAATCCTGGGAAATAAACTTGGCTTACACTAAAAGTGATAAGGTAACACAATACAATTTTAACAATGAACAGGGATGCTATTTGAAAGTCATCATAGTTTTTCTCCAACATCAGTTTAATATTCTCTCTGAATTTCTATTATGTTTGCAAAGTGGGTTTCTCCTATACCAAAAGTCCTAGTAATAAAAGTACAGTAGTATGAGAGTTACAAGCAGACGGGAAAAGTAGATAAGTAAATATTATGCAGCTTGGAGAGGAAATAAACCAAAGGCTATAATGTAAATATCCTTTCTGCTTATCAAAAATAAATACTTCATGTCCTCTTCCTGAAATAGTTTTATAAATATCTGAAAATAGAAAAGTCTAAGACCATGAATTCTTTGATCCACTTTACATATATTCGAAATCTTATTCCATATAATGTACTTATTTATAATCTTTTTGTTTTAACAGATTCTAAGTGACTTCTTATTATCTATACTAATAAAAGGGTAATATGCTAATTAGACCGGACATCTTCTGGACATCCATTCGGACGTCCTTCCAGACAAAGCCACGATGGCGGGGGCTGAGGCAGAGGCAGTTAGGGGTGATCAGGCCGGCAGGGGAGCAGTTAGGGGGCAATCAGGCTGGCAGGGGAGGGCAGTAAGGGGTGACCAGGCCAGCAGGGGAGGGCAGTTAGGGGCGACCAGGCCGGCATGGGAGGGCGTTAAGGGGCGATCAGGCAGGCAGGCAGGCAGAGGCGGTTAGGGGCCATCAGGCAGGCAGACAGAGTGGTTAGAGGCGATCAGGCAGGCAGGCAGGCAGGTGAGCAGTTAGGAGTCAGCAGTCCCAGATTGCGAGAGGGATGTCTGACTGCTGGGATCGGGCCTAAACCGGCAGTCAGACATCCCCCGAGGGATCCTGGATTGGAGAGGGTTCAGGCTGGGCTGAGGGACCCCCCCCCTCCCCCCCCCCCCCTGCCTTCCGTGCATGAATTTCGTGCACTGGGCCTCTAGTCTATATATAAACGTGAATGTGTGTGCATATCTGTGTATGAGTGAAGAGGTAAGAACAAGAAGTAAATGGTAAATATCTGAATTCTCTATCTCAATTACTTTTCATGGAATAAATTCTTATAGTCCCTCTTCTTTCTGTTCCCACTCGCCTGATCACCTCTCAGGCAACTTGCTTTAAAGACGTTTCAGTAACTTCTTGATAAATTTTGCCAATTTTTATTCTTCCACTATGATCCTGCTCATACTGTTAACTGAAAATCCAATGACAAGGATGGGTTGGTATCATTTTATAAAATGGGATCTCATGGGTCCATGCTCTAAAATGCCTTAAATTTGGTGTTGATAACAGCATGCCAACTGACTCTCAAAGTATTCTGAACTACTCCACCTCAGGCTTGTAAGAAATCAGATGGAAAGACTTTCTATAGTAGGGTTGAAGTTGATGTGTCTGCCCCCTGTCCTCCCAAGAGCTGCTTTGAGATTTGAATGCACATTGGAGAACAGTACTAGACCTTAACTTACCTGGAAAATGAGGATGAGTAGGATTTGTCCCATTTTAGTACTAGAAATTATAAAGATATTAAAGGATATGGACAGTCTGGAATGTACCAGGCCCAGATGTGTGTACTAGCACCCTCACTGCAGCCCAAGATGAGGAATCCCATTAACCACCTTTCCACATTCTAGCCTTAATTTTCTCTCCCCCTAGTTGGTTTCACATTAGCCTGCAGCCGGGTGTGTGGTAGAGGCTGTAAAGGGTGAATTTCTGAGCTAACAAAGGGTAGAGAAATATGCCCTGTTTCCCTTCTCCAAGGAGTTTGGATAACTCTAAGATGCAGTGTGTGAGTATGGCCCCCTGTACATGTTCTAACTAAATGATAAAGTGGCTCCATTTATAAAGCTACTACCTTTTCTGGAAGCTTGTTTTCCATTGTTTTCCTACCTGTAGCTTGTTCAAAGACTTCTTGTTCTCTTCTCCATCTATTGATCCCTTGGTGCTCTGTTTCCTCAATTGTATACTTTACGAGTTGGGTCAACACTGCAGTGGGTAAATGAGAAGAAATAAAGCTGTAGAAAAGAAGGAATTCTTACCATTTGCAACAGCATGGATGGAACTGGAGAGCATTATGCTAAGTGAAATAAGCCAGTCAATGAAAGAAAAATACCACATGATCGCACTCATTTGTGGATTATAATGAACAGTATAAAACTGATGAACAAAAATAGATACAGAGGCAAAGAAGCATGGAACAGACCAGACTGTCAAAACAACAGCGGGAAGACCGGGGAGGGTGGGGGCGGGAGGTAAGAGACCAATCGAAGGACTTGTATGCATGTATATAAGCATAACCAATGGATGTAAGACACTGTGCGGTTGGGGGGGAGGGAGGGTGAGGGCATGTGCCAGGGGAGGGGGGGGAGAGGGTAGGCCGGGGGAAGGTCGATGGGGAAAAAAGGAGACATATGTACTACTATTTGTAATACTTTAAACAGTAAAATGAAATTTAAAAAAAGAGGAAAAAAAGAACTAAAAACTTTAAAATTTGTACTTAGTTGTACCTTAAGCATGCTAGCACAAGCCTTTGCTCTAGAATACCCATTGGAAGTGCTCTAGGTAAAGCCCTATTGACAGAGTAAAAGTCCACTTTAGAGCTGTGTCATTGGATAGTGATGAATATGATAACTGCATAAAAGATAAGTGCATCTGGCAGGTGATGAGAGGTATCACAAATATCATGGCAACATCCATAGCCTTAATATTAAGAAAAGGAGTAGTCATAACCACCCAGCTTACAAATGATGTGGGGATAGCGTATTCCAAGGCAATAAAAAAAAGTCTGCCTTTAGCTCATAACTATTCCACTTATTTGACTGTGTCTGTGTACTCAAATGATGTGGAGGCTTTTGTTTTGGGACTTGTTTGGTGCCCCATGGGTGAAATCTGGTTTGATCTTGATATGCGGTATCAGGTGACTGACGTCCTTGACCTAACATTCCAGAACTCCAGGTGTCCCCATTTCTCACCCCACCCTGTTCTCTGCACACACATCTACCTCCCAGAGGCCTGGGACTGTGTGTGGCAAGAACCTTCACTGCTTGGTTCCTTGGATTTCAACAAGCACAAACTGTTTGGTGGACTGTGATGTTAGCAGAGTGAGTGTTTGGTGATGCAACTTGAATGGTCTTTGCTGGTATAAGCGTCACTAGAATAAGGTTTTCTGTATTCACACAGCCACATGTAAACCATGAGCAGGAGCATGGTCTGTTTAACAGCATTAGACTTTTCAGATTTCAAACATTTTCTTTTAGAAACATATTGAGTAAAAACAAATGCATTTAATTTTTAAAATCCTGTGCATTTAAAAAATTATTTGTTATTTACAGATGTATAAAAGAAGGAAGAAAAGTGAAGCCCACAATATCAATCAGATTTAGAGATGGCAACAGTTGATTGCCATCCCCTTAAAAGCTGCAATGTCTGTGTCTGGAGCATCGTCTTATTCCCCTCTTTGTTTTTAGTTCTAGATTCTAGAATCTAGGAGATAAAACCAAGAGATTATGGCTCAGGTGCCATAGTGGAGCCATTTTCTTATCTGATCCCTGCCTCATATAATACATTAAATATCAAGTATTTATCATATAAATGTGCTGATCTGTTGAACCAACTAAAGTCCTGACTTTCCAGGGTTTACAAAAAAAAGAATAAGAGGTAGTGACACACGTGTACAATAAGATTAATAAAAGATAAATGGGTAATATGTTGACATGGACATAATTTATTATTGTGTTGTCAGTTTTGTACTGGCTTCTGTGTGTCACGTTTAGGGTAGCACTGTTCAATAGAAATATAGAGTAGGCCACATATGTAATTAAAATTGTTCTAGGAGCCACATTGAAAAAAGTCACAATAAAAGTTAGAATTAATTTGATATATTTTATTTAATCCAATGATAATCATTCCAGCCTAAAAATTTATTAATAAGGTAGCTTACAACATAGCTTTTCATACTAACCACAATCTCAATTGGGACACTACATTTTTACTAGAAAAATTTGATGTTGTAGAGTTCATAAAATTACCGTCAAAAAAGGTGATTTGTTTGTCCAAGTTGTTTCCAACATAATGCAAAGTTTTTCAATGATAGGATTGAATAATTGGTTCTTAAATTTACATGAATTACCATGAACTCAAACGAAAATTCAGTTCTTCACGTGAACTAGCTGGATTTCAAGTGCTTAGAAGCCACACGTGGCTAGTGCTCACCCTATTTTGACAGTCCAGGTTCAGGGTACTCAGCAGTATAATCATTTTCTTGAGCTATGTCAGGAAGGAGAGTTTGTAAGAATGCAGAGCTCTGCAAAATTGCAAAAGGAGCACCGATTTTTAAGCGTGGATGGGAATAAGGCCCATAGGCTAACAATAGAAAAGACAGAAAAATCGATATTCAGGAGGCCAGTGCTTCACAGGCTGTGGGGCTGCAATGCATGCTCCGACGGGAAGAGGACCGAGGTGTGAGGGTTTCACATAAAATTTTATTCGAGCACAAAGTCCTTCTGCTTGAACACTTTTGAAAGCTGTTAACCTCATCACACTTCCCACCGAATTGAGGGGCCATTTCTGACACCCTGATGGATGGGTGTCCATTTACTGAAGAGGCTCTTTGGTGAGACTCAGCACCTCATGAGGTTCCTTCACAACCACCCCCCAGCACTGTCCTTCCTATTTAAAGCTCTTCCTTCAGATGTTGTCTCCGACCCTTATTTTATCCCTTTTTTGTTTCTGTTTTGTTAATATTCACCCAAGGACATTTTCCCATTGATTTTTAAAGAGAGTGGAAGGGAGGGGGAGAGACAGAGAGAGAGACCCTCATGAATTGGTTGCCTCCCACACCAGCCTGGACCCCCTGGGGCTGGGGATCAAACCTGCAGCTGAGGTACGTGCCCTTGACCAGAGTCAAATCCGGACCCTGCAGTCCTCAGGCCGACACTCTTATTCACTGAGTGAAACCAGCTAGGGCTATCCTCTTTTCTTTAAAATTTAGTAAAATTTGAAAAAAGATGGAGATTTACTAACTAAGGCGAAAAGCCCTTAGAAGAACCCAACCCTGTTACTAACTAAGGCACGAAAAGCCCTTAGAAGAACCCAACCCTGTTGACACCTTGACCTTGAACTTCTATCCTCCAGAACAGTGAGGAAATAAATTCCTGTTCTCAGTCCCCCCCAAAAAAGTTAAAATTTGGTAAAATTTGTCCTGATATCTAAAAATGTGAATACTACATCCTTCTAGATGGGATTTGACATACCAACATTTCTGATGATCTTCTAGGACCCCCTTATTTGTAAAGCATAAGGGTGCATTAGTTGTTTTTGCTTTTTTTTTTCATTTCTTAAAACTTTTGGAACTTTTTCTTATAGAACTGCTACCCAGTTGTGCCTTTTCTGTCTTGTACTACTTCAAAAAATTGTTTCAAGTAAAATACAGGATCTTGTATATACTATACTAGTAAAAACTCAATGTGAAACTTTCTACCTTCTGAACTAATTTTCAGCCCTGATACTATTACTTAGTATTAGTTTTGCCTATCAAATGCATGCCTGTATTAGTTTATTTCCTATAATAATGCTGCAAAGCCACAACCCACCCCAAAATTCAGTGGCTTAAAATAATAAACATTTATTATAGCTCACAGGCCTGTGGGTTAGCCGATCTGGGTTGAGCTTGGATAGAAAATAATAGAACTTCAGAAATTGAACATATATACAATATCTCTTGTATCTAAAATGGAGAGGAGGAATAGAATTTGAATTTTCTGTGTTGCATTATGTGCTGCATGCTAATCTGCCCGAGCTGTCAGAACTTATGTAAATTACACTGGAAAATGGTTCACTTGTTACCATCAAATTTCTTTAGAGACAAATGCTATTCAAACCAACATCTCTGAGGAGCTCAGTTTCCAAGTCCTCCAGCTTGTTAGCAACATGCAATAACTCTAGAATGGGATTTTAGCAAAAGCAGTGTCATTTGAGATTTGCTCTAATTGATACACCAGTAAACTCTGTGTGTGTGTGTGTGTGTGTGTGTGTGTTTTTGTGTTGATTACTACTATTAGCACTGCTGCATGCTATACTGGTAATTCTATAATAGGCAAATATACAGGGACATACATATGTAGGTATATGCTTACTGTTGAAAAACTGGAAAATACAGATTAAATAAGCTAACAGGAAATGAATGTGCATTAACCATGGGAATGTTGGGAACTCCAGACCCTACTCTTGCACATTCAGTTGGCTGCTTCTGATTTAAGGAAAAAACCCATTTAGAAGTTTTGCATTTGCATTTCAGGGGAGATTTCTTAAAGAAGAAGTCATCAAAAGTTACTAGATGTTTACATCTAGTGATTTAAATTCAAGAAATGCAGGTTAAGCATTCAAACTGTGAATTTGCTTCCCCCTTTACCTGCTCTAAAAATATTTTTTAAAAGCTAGTGACAAAGAGCTGTAAAATACTGCTATGATAGGGGAAAAGTAATTTGAAAGTAATATTCCAGATTTAAAAATAAAAGGCATGAGAACCAGTAGCTGGAATGCCAATTGGCCTATTATGAAAAAAGCAAGCGTGGGCTTTGGAGTAACAGCCAGACAGGTTTTGAGCCTCTCTAATTATCTAAGTAGATGTGGAGATGATTTATCTTGATTCTTCTGAGAGTCAAATGAGATAATGAAGGAAAAGGCCTAGGGAGACACTTCGATTTTTGCCCTTAATTCTTTTCCTAATTTTGTGTTCCCAAGGTCAAGGCTGAAGAGATACAGCAACATTGAGAAAAACAAAATAGTATAAAGATGATGGTATTGTATGTTTTTGTATGGTGGCTATATGAAACATGCTAGTAAAACTTATAATGAAACAAATAAGCCATTTCTACATCAGTGATGTTGAAAGACTGTTACCAACATGAGCACATTAGGCCCATTTTACATGGGATAGTCCACATAGCCCATATAATAAAAGGCTAATATGCAAATAGACCAAACAGCGGAACAACCAAACAACCGGTTGCTATGACGTGTGCTGACCACCACAGGGTGTGCACAGAACATGGCGGCGTTGGCAGCAGGCGGCAGAGCGCAGAACATGGCGGGTATTGGCCGTGGTGGGATGGTGGAGCAGGTGACCGGGTGCGCCAGACCAAGGAGTGGTGCCAGTTGCTGTCATCAGAGCAATCCTCTGGTGGTTACTGAAAATTCTTTGCTCCCGCATGCCGCGATCCCGCCCGGTGCTTGCACCTGCTTCTGGTGCCAATCCCGCTCACACCCGCTGCCAGCACCTAGTGCTGGCCCCAATCACCCCTCAGGGCTTCTCCACCTCTCCCTGCTCCTGAGAGGTGATCCTGCACCCACTGCTGGCGCCGGCCCTGCTCGCACCTGCAGCCAGTGCTGGAGACGTCTCTCACACCCTCTGCCTACGCCAGGTGCGGTCCCAATCGCTCAGTGCTGTCAGTGGGTGCGAACTGTGGCTGCTAGCCCCGATCAGCCCTGAGGGCTTCTCCACCTCCCCTGCTCCTGAGGGGCAATCGGGGCAGCAGCTGCCACTCACACCTGCTGACGGTGCCAGCCCCAATGGCTCCGCTCCAGCAGTGCAAGTGGGGCCAGTGCCATCAGAGTGTGAGAGCAGCGGTGGCGGCGGTGACAGGAGCAGGGCTGCCGGCAGACAGGGGACCCAGGGCCATGGCAGAAGGGGCCGGGCGGGGGTGCGGAGGATGGGCCAAGATCTGCCCTTGTGCCCACCACAGCCTTGTGGCCCACAGTTCCTTTCAAGGTGCACAAATTCATGCACTGGGCCCCTAATAGGTAACTGATTTCATGAATGTTGAATAACAAGGACTTCTATTGAAAGAACTCTTGATTTCCTACTGGGCATCAGCAGCAAGAATTATTTACCAGCTTTGTTATGAGATGGAAGGAGTTTGGGGTCTTTAGAAAACCTACCTTTGAGAAGAAAGAAATGCTTGATATTATCAAATGACAAAACTAAAACAATTTAATAATGATTTTGTTTGTTATTCAGGGGGAAACCATCCCTGGGTTGGGGGCGTACAGTGCCTCACAGCAGTAGAGTCTTATTCCCAGGGATTTGGGACAAGAGCAAGATATAGAACATTAGGAGAGGCAAGGAGGAAAGTGGCATGATGGCTAAGAGGTCAGGGGTTGTATCACGAGGCTAGCAGGTCCTGTTCTCTAGGGTAAAGTGAGTTAGCCAGCGCTGAATTTGAGAACTGTGATTGGTGTGTGTTCAGTTTCCTTGCCAGGTCTTTCCTGTAAGAGCAAGCTGACTTAGGTTGAGATTTGTGATGTGGACCAGGCCACTGGGGAAGCCTTGATGTGTGGGTCCCCATGTAAGAATTAACTTTTTTAAAAAAATATTTTTATTGATTTCAGATTGGGAGAGGGAGAGAGAGGTAGACACATCAATGATGAGAATCATTGATTGGCTGCCTCCTGCATGCCCCCCTACTGGGGATCAAGCTCACAACCCGGGCATGTGCCCTTGACCTGAATCGAACCCAGGACCCTTCAGTTCGCAGGCTCTATCCACTGAGCCAAACAAGCTAGGGCTAAAAATTAACTTTTATCAATATCAGCAGAGGCCAAGTATTCATCAAGGAGCGAGAATTTGTCATTTGAAGCCAGGTCAACAGTGGCAAATTTCAAGGAGTGAAATAATGTGGATTAGTTCTCTGAAAGGAATTTTTTTCTCTCTTTACTCACTTTGGTGGCAAATATTTTTAGCCTGCCATTTGAGCTCTGAAATAATCATGCAGCAAATAGTGGACGTGAGGAACTTGACCAACTGCCCAGAAGTAAATTAAAACTGTGTATCGTTTTAGTAAATACATTTCATTTTTCTATATGCTTTGACTAGCTTCTTCATCCTTCCTCACCACAAACACACACGCGCGCGCGCACACACACACGAGGGCAAAACTTTGGAAAATTGCAATTTTTTGTTAATTTCAGAGTTAGCCTGGTCACGTCAGTAACACCCTTGACAGAGGTCCAACTCCGCCCTAGGCCTCTTCATAACTGTGTGGCCTTGGCCAGGTCCTTCCCAGAGCCTTTTCCTTCCCAGACTTGGGATGGATGATTTTACAGATTCTTCCAGTCCTGTGATTCTAATTTTAATGTGAGATCTCCTCTGAGATAAAATGGGCAATTGCAGATGTTCTGATTCTGCTTAAGATTTGTTTTTGGTGTGTTTTTTGGCACTAACAGGAAAACTGTACAAAGTCTTTTTCTTTACAGAATGAACATTTGTTTATGTTAAGCATTATGTGATGCTTACTTGCGTCCCTCTTGAAAAGAGTTCGCTCTCAAATCAGTTCATTACGTGGAAAATGGAAAAGTTGCTTTCCAATGGAGTTGAACAGCATTTTTGTGGGCTGTCATTGAATCATGCCCAGGTTAGGGCAAACCTGTCTTTATTGGAGGAAACCGCAGATGTGATAGAAATAGTATCACTGTGCTTTTTAAAGAGATGCTATACAAGCATCCGATCCGGGGAAATTGTGAACTGATTAAAAAGGACCAAAGTCCCCGTTCTATGAGGCCAGCTATTCAGACCAGCGAGAAGTCTGTTGAAATGCAGAAACCAGGTGGTTTTCATTAGCTACAAACCTTAAAATCACATAAATCCACGGGTGCAAGTAAGCTATGGATCTGCGCCTCCTCCTTGCAAAGGGAGACTTTTCAGCCAGGGAAACAGAGAGCTCCTTGTTCCCTTTCCCTTTTAGTTGGGCTTGTGCGGGGAGGAATGCGGCCAAGCCTGCTCTATAAGGAATTTTGATCTCCTTGATGATAATAAAGAGAAACTTTTGGGGGAAAGGGAACACCCAGTTTGAAAGACAGCAGGAGAAGCTGGTGTTGTACTTGTAAATTGCAGCAATTTCATCTGTAGGTTTCCTAGTTCATCTCTGCAGATTGGCCTAGATTCCATCTATATGTTGATTTTCCTTTCCCCTTGAGCCTCTTTAAAGCCCTTTTTTAGCCTGACTTGCTTGGGCAAGTCCATTTCACGTCTGTGCTTACTCTATTTATGTATTGTGACCTTAAAATATTTTTCTGGTAGCAGAGGACTATTTTTAAAAGCTTTGCAGCATTATTGGGTGCAATATTTACATCTCTGTAGTTCAGAACATTCTGTAAATAGCCCCTTGGTTCTGAGGCGATGTGTGGACGCTCCATTGTTCGAGCCCGTTATTTTGTTCATTGTCTCAGAACACTGTTTTCCCATGGGAAAAAGCATCTCTGGTCTCATGATGTCAGTGCAAAGTCATCCAATGTTACAAGAATTATCTTCATCTTTGGTCTCTCAGAAATGCATAGACCATGACTGGCCGGTTCGACCAGGGTTCAGTCTTTTAGGTGGTGTCTCAGATTTCTGCCAAGTAACCTTACGTTACCTTAGATAGTGTTAAGATGAAAACAAAATTAACTCTAATAGTTATTTAAGGGGTTATAGTTCCCATCTACTAGAGCTTTTGTATTTCTTCTCAACCGAAAAGGGAAATGCTTTTTGAAAGTTAGAAATAATTATCTTTAAGATGACTTTGACAGAGTATGTATTTTCACCGGCAGCAAGTAACGTAAACTAGGACCCAAAGATTTTAGTTTTAGGAGTGTCCATTTTAACAGCTCCCAAATAGGGCCCTGTGTGCGACAATTAAGCCATTTCTTTGAGGAGTCATTCGGGATGATTAAAAGGGATTTGATTAAACCTCTTGGGCCCTTGGATGGCTAAGTATTATTTCCTATATGATCACCTGGGCTGGTAATGGTTTCCTTCTGGCTCAATGCCAAAGAGTGGACTACTCCTAGAATCTAGGCTTTGTTTCTTAAATGGCTTAGCTGAGAAGCCGGTGGTCTATTTGTTTTCTTTTAATTAACGGAGCCAATAACACAACTGGGTTATGTTACTTAAAACATGGACATCTTTACAGGTGGCCTTCAGTAAGAATAGAAAAGCTTCCGGTTCAGTTTGTTATCTCGCAGAAAATTGGTCTGATCTGATTGTATGCACATGGTGTTCGTTTGGGAAGGAATTTTTGCCTGATAATCATGTTTTTGTGATTTAAGTATTTATTTATGAAGGGCCTTTGTCATGTTAAGTGTAATAGATGTATACATATGACACATTTTTCAATTTCTAGTATAATAACTTGCTCTAATTATTGAGGAATCAAAGTTTGAACTATTAAATAATCTCCACTTTAAGAAAAGCGGGCATGATAATGATCGCCCTCGATACATTTATTTTTTATGGTTAATATTAGATAGCTTGTTGGAAACCCTAAAGGAACTGATGCATCTATGTTTGGGTTTGAACTCTCATTGGTAAAAATGAAGAGCTTGAGGCAGTTAAAGATGTTCTTTAGTAATATTGTTACCGGACTGAAGGGGTCCATTCACCTGCGAACATAACGGCCCAGTTAAATGCAAACAGGATTCTGCAGCAAAGAAAGGATACATTTATTAGTTGAGGGAATGGCACCAAGCCCTGTCACAGATAACCTACTGTGCAAAGACCTGGCTCCCTATGGCTTCCAGGGGGTGGGTTATATAGGGAGAAAAGCATTAATCGTGGTGGCTAAAGGATTGGGGTCCTGGGCTCTTGATTGGTTGGGGCCCGGGCAGAGAGTAGTTGATCTTTGTGTCAGGTCCTGATGTCAGCCATGGCATTGTTCTCTCTGGTTTCATGAAGGTGTGGTCCGTAGGGTCCTTTCCCTTTCGTGGGCTTGAGGCTGAAACACAGCTGAAGTCAAGCTGTTATGTTCAGTTTGACCAAAACTTAGCTTTTGTGGTCAACAGACCTGAGACTTTGTTCTTAAGACAGTTTGATACTGACCAGAATCTGATGTCCTAAGGACTTAATGATTAAGAAGGGAGTGGAGGGACGGGAAGGAGAAAGGGTCAGGGTAAAGAAATGGAGTTTCTGTGCGGTGACAGTATGATAGGGCTGTAATCCATTCATTTGAAGAGATATGAAAAGGATTACCATTTGGTAGTTAGCATATACTAGTACAGACATGCAAACAGATGGCATTAAAATAACTGCAAAGTCAAGAAGAGGGAAGGATAACAAAGTAGAGAATGGAAAGAAGTTAGAAGTCAAAGTAGGAAAAATGATGTGTTTGTCAGGTAGGGTGACCAGTTGTCCCAGCTTGCCAGGGACTTTTAGTATGGAAAGTCTCACCTCCTGGCAAATTTTCAGTCCCGGGCAAACTGGAATGGCTGGTCATCCCTGTTGTCAGGTAGAGAACTTGGCATGGTTTGTTGCTTTGTCCTCAAAAGTATATCAATGTCTAGCATGTGTTGTCTACTCAGACGAACTGAATGAAGAAAGAAATATTGGCTGCAGCCATTTTTGTTGTTGTTGATATATCAGGGTTGCCTCTCTGCAGCGAGAAGTTAAAGAATGAGATCACCAAGACTTTTTCATTAAAATAGGTAAAAGAGGAGCGATGGCCCGATCTTTAGGACTTCTCTAGGCTGTGAATTGGAGGACTGCAAGTTAGTGATGAGATCATCAGAGCCAAGTAACAAGAGCCAGGATATTTCTTTCGGTCAGAAGCCAAGGGAACAGACATCCAAGGAAGAATTTGTTTACGGCAAAGAAGTTGAAAAGTGACAGGTCCTGAAGAAAGACCCTGTTTGGTTTCTCAGACAGGAAGTCATGTGTAACCTTGGAGAAAGCCGTTTAAATGGTGGGAATGTAAACCAGATTATAGGGGGTTTATGAAGCAGGTTAGAAAGTGGTAACAATGAGTGTTTATTTAAGTCAGCAGCTGATTTAATTGAAAGAAAATGGAAGGAGGTTCCTCTGGAGCAGGGATTAACAAATTGTGGCCCACTGGCCACAGCTGGCCTATGGCCTGTTTTGTAAATAACATTTGATTGTAAAACCGTCACGCTCATTTTGCATATGCTCTGAGGCTGCTTTTGCATGGTCACAACAGAGACTGTCTGGCTCACAAAACCTAAAATATTTACTATCTGGTCCTTTGTAGAAAAAAAATGGCTGACCTCTTGCTCCAGAGATTAAATAGAATGAAGGCAAGTTTGATTTTTTTTTTTCAAGAGGAGCCCTAACCGGTTTGGCTCAGTGGATAGAGCATCGGCATGTGGACTCAAGGGTCCCAGGTTTGATTCCGGTCAAGGGCATGTACCTTGGTTGCAGGCACATCCCCAGTGGGAAGTGTGGAGGAGGCAGCTGATCGATGTTTCTCTCTCATCGATGTTTCTAACTCTCTATCCCTCTCCCTTCCTCTCGGTAAAAAATCAATAAAATATATTTAAAAAAAAGAGGAGATCAAAGGCTGTTTGTGGATGTATCATGGAGCTGGAGAAAAGGGGGAGCATATTAGGTCTTATTTCTGTGCTAATAGGTTACTTCGAACTTAATGGATTAAAACACCATTTATTATCAGGAATTTGGGAGTATGTTCCAGGTGGCTCTCACTCCCGGTCCTTCCTGAGTTTTCAGAAGTGTCAGCCATCCTTGTAGTCATGGGAGGGCTTGCCTGAGACTGTGGGAGATTTCCAAGCTCCCTCACTTTGCTGTGGACTGGAGACCTTGGTTCCCAGCACATGGGCCTCTCCCCGGGGCTGCTTCCGTGTCCTCCCAGCATGGCGGCTCACCCCCACAGCGGGTGACCCCAGAGAGCGAGGAAGAAGCGAGGTGCCCTATATGACTTTGCCTTGGAAGACATACCTCATTTTTGCTAGATTCTGTTTGTTGCACAGACAAACCCTGGTACATTATGGGATGGCACTGACAATGTGAATACCAGGAGGCAGGCATCATTGGGGCCTCCTTGGAGGCTGGCCACCACCGGGAGAGCAATTGGCACTCCCGTGTTCCTGAGGGGCGGCTATGGAATGAAGAGCATTTGTATTGACAAGGAGGTAGGAACTATAGGGAACAGATTGTGGAGAATCTGAGGTCGAGAGGGGGATTCATTCAACAAAATAATTGCCAGTTGTCATTAAAGATCATTATGCTCTGTTTAGTTAGAGGTCAGGTTCCAAGATTCTGCTAACATTGGAAATCTTTGGGACAGGAATGAGTTTGAGCAGAATAAAATCTCCAGGGGGGATACAGTGATGATTCCATTACTGGACTATAAATTCCTGAAGGGTAAGTCTCAGAGTTTATATACAAATAAATCAATTTTACATATTTATATATATTATAAATATATTTCATATCCTCCGTAGCATCTAATTTAGGGCCTTGCCTGTTGGTATCTGATTGTTATCTGACTTTCTTGTAATATCTTACTACTAATTTCAATAAAATTGACAAAATTTGGCCCACCCAGCATGGCTCAGTGGTTGAGTGTCAATCCCTTTACCAGGAGGTCACAGTTCAATTCCAGCTCAGGGCACATGCCCGGGTTGCGGGCTCGATCCCCAGTGTGAGATGTGCAGGAGGCAGCCGATCAATTATTCTCTCTCATCATTGATGTTTCTATCTTTCTCTCCCTCTCCCTTCCTCTCTGAAATCAAATAAAAAATATTTAAAACATTTTTTGACAAAATTCTGATTTTTAGGATCAAGGCATTGGATTCCCTCTCACTCCCTCAGGAAAGCTGTTGAAACTTCAGTGTATAGAGCATTCTGCTCAGGCTGCTTCTTTGCACCCATTGGAGAATGAGCCTCTCTGTTTCTGGCTTGGGAATTGTAGGAGTTGTCAAGAGACCCAAATTGGGAACTTGAGGGGTCCCAGAGATTCCTGCTGATCTGGCAATGGAGGGGCAAAGTTTTGTTAATCGAATATGATTCACAAAGTGGAAGTAGAAATGGAGAAAAAGTTACCTGGAATGTGGTTTTAGAGATTGTGCCCAGAGTTTTTGCACGCTGGTCAGGGCTGAGTCTCAGCTGGGTTCAGGGCCAGATTTTTTTAAAGGAAGTAAATCCTCTGTTGCGGTTGCACAAAAAAACATATGCAGATGACCAGCATGGACAGATGTGTGATCTATTTTTACATTTCTGTGGGAAGAAATGTCAGGAAGCCGTTTTTGTTATTTTGTGTTGGTTTTGTGTGTGTGTGTGTGTGTGTGTGTGTGTGTGTGTGTGTGTGTGTGGTGGTGTTGTTTTTTCTTTAACTGAAATCTCTCAGTGCTATTTTATGGGGTGTTTTTCTTCCCGTGAACAATTTTTAGAAGTGATACAAATTATTATAGGATCACCCAGCTCTTTACCACAGAACGGCTTTTGTTGGAAGTCACCCCTTCCTTCCATGGATGTCACACATGTCCTCAGCAGCTGGCGTTAACAAGGGAGGAATTATTTTACTAAACATGCCTTGTGATTCCTTGGTTCGGAATAGCACTTTCGCTCCTGGGGGGTTAATTTTCATCTCTGATTGTTTTTCCTTTTAAGATACCAGAACCTATGAAGTGAGGTAGTACAGATATTTTTTATTACTTCCCTTTTCCCTTTTAAAAATATTTACATGAAGGGAATACCTGTGGGCAGAAGGGTTGGAAATACAGAAGGGCACCTTTTTCAAAGTTTTTTTCCTGAAATGCTATCCTGCCTGTGGTAAGAATGCCTGAGGCCCATCAGAGCTCACTGCACAGCTGGTGGGCGCCGTGCTGGGCTCTGAGGAAGACCTGTGCCTGCTTGCACTGTGGTTGGGAGGATGGGACTAGCATCCTTAACATACTCAAGAGCTGAGGCAGTGTTAACAAGGAAATGTCGCAGGGGGGAAAATACGGGCGAAGGGCCAACATACTCAGTCACATTTGGGCATGGTAAAAACAAACAAACAGTAGTTTTTCTGTTCAAAAAATTATAATGGAGTGTGGCCAGCATAGCTCGGTGCTTGAATGTCAACCTATGAACCAGGAGGTCACTGTTCAATTCCTGGTCAGGGCGCATGCCCCGGTTCTGGGCTTGATCCCCAGTATGAGGTGTGCAGGAGGCAGCCAGTCAGTTATTCTCTCTGATCATTGATGTTCCTACCTCTCCCTCTCTGAAATCAATAATAAACAGATACTTTTAAAAAAAATTATAATGGAGTCATTTGCTAACTAATAGTGCACACTACCATTGTGCCTTCAGCTCTAGGAGCTGAGACGGTATGACCCGCAGGCCTTGGCATTGTTCTTTGTGTGAGCCAGGTGGAGGTCATGGTGAGAATATGGTTCCCTCTAGAGTGGGAATATTTATTTCAGAAAAAAATCTTATTTTATTGTCAGAACCTTGCAGGAGGCACCACGAGATCTGCCAGGGGAAAATGTAGAAACAAATATGCAAACTTTTCAATGAATACTTTCCTCTCAGTATTACTAATTTCTCCACTTACTGTTAAAAAAAAAAAGCACTGTATTACAGGAGGTTGGAGATGTATGTAGCATGCATCATAATTAACCTCAAGGAATGCTGAAGGCGGGGCTAATTCACAATGGAGAATTGGCAAGAATAGGACTATTCTTGCTTTGGTTGCCTACTCCCGCGCTCCCCGGCGTCTCACCCCCAGAACCGTGGATTGCCATAACTAACCCAAACCTATTTTTCCAGGTGCCCACTGATGGCAATGCCGGCCTGCTGGCGGAACCCCAGGTCGCCATGTTTTGCGGCAAACTGAACATGCACATGAATGTGCAGAATGGGAAGTGGGAATCGGATCCATCGGGGACCAAGACCTGCATCGGCACCAAGGAGGGCATCCTGCAGTACTGCCAGGAGGTGAGTCCCGCCGGCGGCACGCTGGACCTCCTGCCTTTACTGTTTTTGACATTAAATATTGGTATTTTAGCTCTTGCAATGGAAAATCTTTGTTCCTGATGATTTGCTCTCCCATATGCATAAATGTTTTTAAAAAGTATATCATACTCCGGCCACTAATAAACCAACTGAGTAAAATGTAAGATATCTCGGTACATCCTTTTACCTTTAGTGTATCTCACTATAGGTGCTCAAACTATTGTGTGTAAAAGTGACGAGAATTATGTTTATTTATATTATCAACTTGATATATTTTAGTTCCTTTATTTCTGCTTGTGTTCAGTTTTTCCCTCCTTATTCATTTTACTCTGAAAACAGAAAATGTTTACAGTGTTAAAACATTGAAACTGTAAATAGTTATGCTCAGAAACATCATTTGCCACCCATCTTCTATTGATTAACATTTTCATTCTTTGATTCATCCTTCTTGCAAAAGAGAATATTCATTTTTATTTTTTTTATTAAAAAGGGCAACTTACAGAAAGCACTGTTCTGTCCGCACTTTGCTTTGTTGACTTAACTTTGATAAGTTAAGAGGTCTTCATCCATCAGGATCTCTATCTCTTGTGCAATTCTTCCTCGTTTCCTTGTTGTTTCTGTTCAGGGTGCTCCTTCCTTATTAATTCAGTTTAAAATACGTGGAGTCCCAGACATTTTACTCCCCATTCACTAGACCAGTGGTTCTCAACCTTCCTAATGCCACGACCCTTTTATACAGTTCCTCATGTTTATGACCCCCAACCATAAAATTATTTTTGTTGCTACTTCATAACTGTAATTTTGCTACTGTTATGAATCGTAATGTAAATATCTGATATGCAAGATGTATTTTCATTGTTACAAATTGAACATAATTAAAGCATAGTAATTAATCGCAAAAACAATATGTAATTATATATTCAATATGTGTTTTCCGATGGTCTTAGGCGACCCCTGTGAAAGGGTCATTCGACCCCCAAAGGGGTCGCGACCCACAGGTTGAGAACCGCTGCACTAGACACTTGCCTATTCTAGGATATGTGTGTTTTATAACAATATATTCTTCTAATTTGACAAATCCAAGGTCAGTGGTTGTTGATCTTTGTGATTGCAATGTCAGTGGAATAGAAGTCCAATTGCTGTAGGTGACAGGAAGAATGCATGAATAGATAGTGAAGACATCTGTGGGTTCTTTGAGGAAAAAACTGGAAACCAAGAGTTTGAGGGCAGTTCAAGGAAAGGGGAAAGGCTTGGTGTTTTGTTGTATCTTTGTTTTTTTAAAGGGAAGGAACTTAAGTCAAAGGAAGCTTAAACCAAACTGTGAGAAGGATGGTTGCCCATCAAAAGAAAACTAGGCTCAGGTATCTAGGGAGAAATGGGATCCAGTGGATGAGTGATAAGCTGAGTCTTGGAAAAGAGGGGAAAATAGTGGGTTGATTCGCCAGCTTATGTTTGCCAGATGCTGGAAGCTCACTCAGCATCTTACACATGGAGAATAGTTCATACCGCAGATGGGAAGGATCTTGGGGTGGGGGTAGCTTATAGAATTTTAATGAAGACATCCAGAAGCTGGTTTCTCCGATGTTAGACCTGAGCCTCGGTGCTGCCTGGGGTTTCTCTATCCGGCTCTCTCTTGTTCTCTGCTTGTCCTTTCACCCTGACATTCGTTCACCTCCTGCAGAGATGAGCTTTCTCGAGGAGGCCAGGCAAGGTGGCAGCCAGGAGCTCTGGGCGGGTGTCATCCTCGCTTGGCTTCCCAACTGCATTATGTGCATTAACACTCCAAGGAGGGATCTGGTTGGCCTTGCTTTGGGTCACACATCTACCTTTGGCATCAGTACTGGGACTGGCCTGTGTTGGCCAGGTGGGTGTGTGGCCTGTTTGATAGCTAGACCTGAGCCACATGGTGTGGGGAGAGGGGCTCTTGACAGAAAGTGGATGAAGATGGCATGGGGCAACATAAAAATATGACCCCGTCCAACACAGTGAGCTTAGAAACACACAGTGTGTTAGAAAAGCTTTATGGGTTCGAGAGTGGGTAGCTGAGGACATGTATGGTGCCTCCTTATTTTAACCAGCTTTGGGGAAAGTATGTGTGTGGGGAAGGGGAGGGAATAGATGTTTGCTCAAACAGTGTTTGACATTTTTTGTTGAATGTGCATTCTGAACTACCTAGAAGAACATTCCTTATTGATATATTAGGGTCTTCCTCCCACTTCCCACTCTATAGGTTTTCTGACATTTTTCTTTTATAATTAGAAATAATGAATAGTTTTTGTTTATAAGATTGAATTTTATTTGTGTTGTTGGAAAACGTTTATGTTCTTTCATTCTTTTTTTTTAACTCCATGTTTTATTTTAGACAGTATTGATTGATTCCCTATCAGGAAAGCCACAGATAAAATGCACAAATTTTCTACCTCTCCTTCATATAGGTTTTGTAAATTATATTACCTTCATATTTTCAATGTTGTAATATTATAATCTGTTCTCAAAAGTTCCCAAGAGATAGTTATAAGTTCTGTCTTTAACTGGATTCATTGTTTACAACCAATTCTTTCACCAAAGCATCTCTATTCCTATATTATTTACTTTTATTCCTCTTTTGTTTTTGAGGTCTGTCATCTTAGTTATTTCTAGAAGTTGCATTTTATCTGAAATTTAGCTCTGACCCAGCACTCACTAGTAGTCATTTTGAACTCATTTTTATTAAACAATGGTTCAATCGGATATAGAATTCCAGACTAATGAGCATTTTTGCACCATGAAGATATTTTCAACTTATTCTGTCATCTATCATTGTGCGCATTCCTTTTTTAAAAAATGTACAGAAACCATGATTATTTATTACCATTTACAGTGCTACTCACTTACTGATTATTTTCCTCCCAATAGGGATGAGTAGGTTTTTTTCTCTACGTGCTCATTCAGTGCCTCTGTTTTAGAGACAGCTGGCTGAGTCAGAGGGACAGCTGTTAGTAGCCTGTGGACCTAGGACAAAAGAAACCAACTGAATTCATGACCGTGACCTCATTTTGACCTTTTGCTAACCAGTGTAACTCACTGTTAAATTTGTTTTTTCAAAGGATTGCCCATATAAGCTGCACATTGTATCTGTTGATGCTTAACTTGATATGATGTGTCAAATATTATTTTGATGAATTATCTAGTCTATCTTTGCAGCATCATGTTCCTCTCAATTTGTGTTCCTTGCTGTTATTTTTATGAATATTGTCAATTTGGCCCCCTGATTTCTCTTGTGCTATCATGAGTCCAGGTCAAAATTAGGGAGAAAAAAATAAAAATTGAGTGTTTTACCTTTGTTCCTGGTTATAAACCCATATAAAGTTTTTTTGAGAAGACAGTTCCAAACTTAGGGTTTAAATCGAGTATTTGTTTAATCTTCATTTTACTCCAAATCCTCCAAATTCCAGGTGCCTTGTGTTTTCCCTCCCCCTTTTTTCCCCAGTAATAAGTTATACTTCTGCCCAGTCATCATTCAGATATTTGCCTTTCTTTGTATTTTTCTTTTTTATATTAGCACAGTCAGCACCATTTGAGAACTTCCTTTTGTAACTTTATCAAATCTATATTGAAGACTGCTATGGACCGAATGAATGCTTGTGCACCCCTCTCCCCCACCTTCCACGCCCAGTTCTTATATTGAAACCCTATCCTCTAACGTGGTGGTATTTGGAGTTGGAGCCTTTGGGTTAGGCGAGGTCATGAAGATGGGGCCCTTATGATGGGATTAGTGCCCTTGTAAGAAGGGGCATCAGACTTTCAGAGAATTTGCTCTGTCTTCTGTCTCCGTGCTCACACAATGAGTTAATGTGAGGACACAGGAGAAGGCGGCCATCTATCTGCCAGACAGGAAGAGAGCTCTCACCGGAACCTGGTCATGCTTCCACCGTGATCTCAGACTTTTTCCTCTAGGATTAGAAGAAAATAAATTTCAGTTGCTTAAGCCACCCAATGTATGGTAATTTATTATGGCAACCAGAGCTACACTAGGACTTACCATGGTTTCTACAAGCAAAAGGGTTACAGACCCAAGGTGTCGCTGAGAATAACTGTTTCTAGAGGTCATGCCTAACAAAGCATTTTATCTGAAACAGCTCTGACCCAGCACACACTAGTAGTCATTCATTTAGAAAGTGCTTGTGGATGGCCTTGTTGGCCTGGGGATTGCAGCAGAATGGGCCCTGAGAGAGCCTGCCCTCAAATAGAGCCGTGGTTTCCTTTTGCAGGGACTGTTTTTTCCCATTGACAGAATTCTAAACAGATTTTTAGGTGAGAGTCAGGGGAATGTTGGCCCATAGTCCAGATTTGCCCTCAGTTTATGTTTACCTACTTAAGATGTAAGTGCTATGGTATACACTCAATAGTAGAGTGATAAACATGTACATGACTAAATATTCAGTTAAATATCCTACATAATAGAAGCCTAATATGCAAATTGTCCCCTCCACCGGGAAGTTCAGCCAGGGGGCGGGGCCGGCCGGCCAACTGCGGGAAGGGAGGCCCCGCTGGCAGCGGTGGCAGGCAGCCAGGGGAAGGGAGGTCCTGGCCGGCAGCCGCTAGGGACCCTACTCGTGCACAAATTTCATGCACTGGGCCTCTAGTACTAAATAATCACTAAGTATGCTTTCTGAAAGTATTAAGCCCTAGATTGTTCTTCATGTGACACTGTGGTAATAGGTCCCATCGTGGGCTGTTGATGAATTATGCCTTCAGCTGCTACCCTCTTGGTTGAACCCGAGACTAGCTCTAACCAGTAGGATGGAGTTGAGGTGACACTGGTTCAGTTCTGGGTCTAAGCCTTAAAAAGCTCTAGAAGTTTTTCTTTTCATGCTCTGGAAAGGCAGCCATGTGGAGAAGCCCAAATGGAAGAGAATGGAGACTCCCATCCATAGCCCTACCTGAGCTCCCAGCCAGCTGCCCGCACCAGCCACCTGGGCAGGGCCAGGTGGGACCTCGCAGCCTTCCTTGTAGTGCTCTGGCTGACAACACCAGGTGAAGAAGAATTGCCCGGTCAACCCACAGAACTGTGAGAAATTGTAAATTATTATGTAGTTGCTAGCTTTCAAGATGGCTCCCAACAATCCTTGCTTCCCTCCCCGTATTCATGTCCACATGTAGTCTCCTTTCACACTGTGCGGGGCTGACATGTATAATCAATGAGATATTACAGAAATGATGTTGTGTGTGACTTTTGAGGCTAATTCAGAAAAGACACATGGCTTCCACCTTGCATAACTCTTGCTGGGGCGGGAGCCAGCCGCCTGTCACGAGAACATCCCAGGGCACTGGGGAGATGTACATATGGTGAGGAACGGCCTCCTATCAGCAGCCAGTACCAGCTTGACAGGCGTGTGAATGAACCACTTGGAAGTGGATCCTGTAGCCTAGTCAAGGCTTCACGTGACTGTGGCCCAGGTCTTAACCACATCCTTGTGAGAGCCCGGATCCCTCAATTAAGCCACTTCCAGACTTCTAACCCACCGAAATTGTGTACTATAAGAAATATTTATCGTTTAAAGCCACGAAGTTTTGGGATAGTTTGTGTGCAATAAGAGAGAACCACAACAGACATTCCCTCAATTATTATTTTCCTCTGGGGTCCTTTAATAGAAAACAGCTCCTTCCCTCTGTTCTATACGAGATGCAGAAAGTGCTGCCATCATGAAAACAACTTGAAAATAACTATATAAATTATTCATCATTTAACAGCCTAAAGTGGCCACTTGCCTTAATGAACTGCTACAGTACCCAAACATTGGTCTAAGGCACTAGCAGTCTTATAAATAGAAATAGAATAAAACTAGGATAATGTTCCATAGAAACATATTAAAACCTAAGGGGGTAGGGGATAATGAGAATCTTTAGCTTTTATTGTCCTTTTGAATGAAATTAGATTTTTTTCCTTTTCTAAAAAACAAACAGTTTTATTTAAACCAAGATCTTTAGGATGAGAAAAGAAAAAAATTGAAATGTATTTTGTTTCTTCATCTAAAGAATCTTGTTTTTTCCCAAATTTAATTCAAGCAAATTTAGCAAATATTTACTGAGTGCATTCAGGAGAGTATTTTGTGTCATGTGTTGCTGAATGGTGGGGAGACACCACACTTGACTCATGAGGAGCTTATATACGTACACAACTAGATAAGTTGGAAAGAGGATTTAGAAAATGAAAAGGTGGAATGAGGCTGTAAAGCAGCCTTGATTATAAGTCTGGGGTTTTGCAGTCTGATTCTGGAGATAAGAAAGAGCTCCGATAAGGGGTTAATATCCAAAATACATAAAGAACTCATACACTCAGCAACAACACTTAAAAAATGGGCAGAGGACCTGGACAGACACTTCTCCCAAGAAGGCATACAAATGCCAACAGATCTATGAAAAGATGCTCAACTTCACTAGCTGTTAGGGAAATGCACATCCAAACTACGATGCGATACCACCTCACACCTGTTAGAATGGCCATTATCAATAAGACAAGTGATATCAAGTGTTGGAAAGGCTGTGAAGAAAAGGAACCCTTACTCGCTGCTGCTGGTAATGTAAACTGGTACAGCCGCGATAGAAAACAGTATGGACGTCCTCAAAAAATTAAGAATAGAGTTACCATATGACCCAGCATCCCCTTTTCTGGGGTATCTACCTGAAACAGTCAGTCAGAAAAAGTCAAGAACCATATGCTGTCACTCATATGTGGGATATAAAACTGAAAGCAACAAATGAACAAATAAGACAAATAAACAAAAACTCAGAGACACAGACAATAGTATGGTGGTTACTGGAGGGAAGAGGGTGGGGAGTAGTGAAGGGTAAAGGGGGTCAAATATATGGTGACAGGGAGATTTGACTTTGGGTGGTGGGCCCACACAATACAATATGCAGATGTGTATTATCGAATTGTACACTTGAACCCTATATAATCTTATTGACCAATGTCACCCCAATACATTTAATAAAAAGAAAAAAAAAGAGCTGTGACATTGTTTTTATCTGGTCAAGACACTTTTAGAAGCATTAGCCTGAATTCAAGGATAGATTAGACTGGGGAGAGAAAGGAATTCAAATCTCAAGATATTAGTGAGAAAAGGGATGTGAGAGAGCATCCTGCTTGTCCACCGCACGGTGTACCAGATGCTGTGACAAGGGAGCCCCTGGGGTCAAGTGCAGTGAAGGGGAACATGAGCTTTGCTATCAGACAGACCTCCCTTCATATCCAGCCTTTGCTCTTTGACACCTGAGCAATCCAGAGAGCTGCCTCACCAATCTTAGACCTCCCTTTTTGATAGGAATACACAGGTGTAGGTGTGACAAGTGTGTGTCCTACAAGTTAAAAATTGTCAAATTAATCGAGAAGTTGTTTGAGCCCCAGCACTGTTCTTTTTCTTTTTCTTTTCTTTTTTTAAGGACAGAACTTAAAACACAGGCTCTGCCACCCTCCTTATCCCTAACCTTCAGAGCACCCTGGGGTGAGGTAGGGGCTTGGAGCAGGTGTCCATGGCTCTGAGAACACACGGGGGAACAGTTCTCTGGGGGGACTTTGGAACAGCTTAAGCCTCAAGTGCTGGCAGAGATTTCCAGCTGGGAAAAAAAGAAGTGAATGTGGCTTGTTTATCTATTAGATGATGGGCATACTCTTTTTTCCTACATGTTTTCTTTTCCACAGCAAATAATATGTGTTTTCTGTTTCTTTAACCTTCTTGCTCTAAATAAACAGTTGTCTTTGTCTATAAATGAACAGGATCACCAGACAAAGCATACCAGCGTCTGAATAAAACAAAAACTGCCCATTTGATGAGTTGAACAAAGCCATTTTCTTTGCCCAGCTTTCTACTCTTAAAATATATAACCGAATCTGGGACTCCCAGATAAGAATTGTTTCTCAACCTTATTTAAATTAAAATCATTTAAAAAACAAAGGACACACGCGATCTTTCAATGTAACCAATTTCGAGGGCACACTGTCCACCTGAGGGCAGAAGCCGCACCCTTGGCCATTGTGATTTTGCTGTGTCTACCATCCACCTTTGTAGGCTTAAAATTGACAAAGTACAGGCACGTAAACATTGTGGTTTGGGAAAGATTCAAAAATTCCTGTTAGGTGAAACAATTTTTGCATTGAGGTATTCAGCTACCTAATGTGAGAACAGATCTACTTTATGCATTAATGATCTGTATCAATGGTCGGCAAACTCATTAGTCAACAGAGCCAAATATCAACAGTACAACGATTGAAATTTCTTTTGAGAGCCAAATTTTTTAAACTTAAACTATATAGGTAGGTACCTTGTTATTAACTTAATTAGGGTACTGTTAGGTGAAACAATTTTTGCATTGAGGTATTCAGCTACCTAATGTGAGAACAGATCTACTTTATGCATTCATGATCTATATAAAAATAGGAATTGCACAAATCACAGTATTTGGAGCTCAATGAGATAAAACCAGTTTGGACTTTCTTTTTTACACAGTAATCATTTAATCAAATTACTGTTTGATTTAACATTTCTTCTTGTTATTATCTATCTCGTTCCTAAATGCATACTCAATTATTACAGATTTGCAGTCATACTATACTTTTATAATTGGCACTTTACTTAGAAATATAAGACAATTTGCATAAATTAACAGGGAATGAGAATCTAGGCTACACGTGCACACATCTGTTTGTGTTTTCACATTTGTGTTCTGCCCTATTTATTTTGGTGACACCCCTTCTCCCCACCAATTTGCTTTTACACTCAGCACTTTGGACAGGTTCTTGGACAATCTTTTCCAAGTCTGAGTATAAATATGTGTGTGTACATGTACATTTATAGACAGTGTGAGGAACAAACCTGGGTCAGATTATTGGGAAATCAGCTAGTGCCCGAGTGCGGCATTTTCCGTCCTGGCTTTAGGCCCTCCTTGTGCAAGCACAGCACTGCTCACACATCCCGTTATTACTATTACAGTCGTGTTTCATCAGCTGCTCATTGCCTCTCAGCACCTCATTACATTGTAATCAGAGAATGTTTTCGGTTGGTTTCTACTTCTCTTTCTCAATTAAATTAGTCATTCCGTTTCCAGTAGCCCTCATGATGAAAAGAATTTACATTGAAAACGGTTTGATAGGATTTTTTCTTTGCGTTCCAGAAAATTTTAAAGAAGAAAGTTTGTCATTTTAATCCAGACACAGTTTGTTTTGTTTTAAAACTTATCCTTAATGGGCTCCTGGAGTGCTCAGAAATGGCTCCTCCTACTTTCACCAAGTCTCACCTCCATCAGTTTTGTCTTCTGTGAAACAGAGCAATCGCCCATTGACAGAGGGTGACATGACTAACATGAAACATTTGCAATGATTCTGGCACATAGTAAACCTCAATTATTATATGTTTTCTTTATCCTCCTCTTGAATATGTTTTTTGAAAAAGAAATCGGTCTGTAAAAGCTTTCAAAGGAAATGATCCCTTGTTTAGGCTACCTCTATAGCATGTCGCTGCAGCGTTTTTGATTTTTTGTTTCATGTAAATGTTCATTCGTGCCAACTGCCATCATGTATATACAATTTGGATCTTGGTTGTTTCTGCTTTTTTTTTTCTGCCTGTAATGTAAATTTAGAAATTTGACTCTGTTTCAGCTGGGATGGTTTGTTGTTGTTTTTTACTTTAATTTTAAGCATCATGAAAGTACATAAACCTTGTCTTGACTCTTTACTTTTCATTCTCTTTAATTCAAAATTCCAAGCCACATATACAAATTAGCAAGAATAGTCTAATGCCCCATGTACCTATCACTCCACTTCAGCAATGATCAAATCTGGTCACTGGCTCCTGGATCCGTCTGGAATGCAGTGCTTTTTCCTGCCTCCTTCAAGGTCAGTGTTATTTTGGACAAGAACCCTGTGCAGATGTGTAGCTCATCTCTTTTGCAGAGCTGTAAATTGACTATGATGAATGTTATTGACTTCTTACATATTTAGTGTCATTTTATTAATATTACATAATTGCTTGCACTTTTATTTAAAAGAAAAGAAACATCCTTGAGAACATGCTTAAAAATTGATTTCAAAAGTGGAAAGACTAGAAAGAACTGTAAGTAAATTATTTTCAGAATTAGCAACAATTCCCAGGACCCTGACCATGAACTGTTTTCAGACTTTTCCTAGCCACATTTGATTTTGCGTTCTTGAAGTATCCTTGGTCTTTTGGACTATAGTTGTGTGTAAACAAGACTTTTGTCATTAATTCTTTATTCCACATGGCTTGTTTGCAAAAGGGACTACCTTAGTATAAGGGTTCCCCCATTTGCTCTTAATATTGGAAATAGAGGAAATTTTCTATAGAACTCTGACAACGTATGTCTTAAAGAAATAGTTTTCTATTTCTGCATATCTAACTACATGTTCTTGGCTTTCTTAAATATCATCAATTATTTTTCTTGCTATGCATATTTAACAACTTAAATGTCATCTTGTTGGAGATTAATATATTTCCAATTTGGATAGAAAAAGAGAGAAAAAGGACTTGGTAGATTTTTTAAAACTTGGAATGAAAATGTTCTGATGGTGATCAAGTTTTAAGGTATTTTTCTGTAATGGGCAAAACCACTTTAGGCTACCAACTGCAGCCTCGGATACATTAGCTTTCCAAGATGAAGCATGTTTCTATGGCCAGAAGAGTAGGCGCTTTTCAGGTGCCTGGACCAACTGATGGGCCCTTTTAGCCTAAGTGAGAGACCGACTCTTAGTTCTTTCTAAGCCTCTTTCTCAGCTGTGTAATTATTAATATCAATCTGTAGCTTTTTACATAAGATGCTACTGTTTGAATAAGATGCCACATCATACTTGGAAGTATAATATTGGAAGACATGGAGATGCTTGTTTTTTCTCAAAAGCTCATAATCTAACTCTAATATTATCCTATTTATATTATCTTATTTAGGAGCGACATTGATAATACCCAGTGGGAGATTAATATATAATGAATTTCCCTCCCATGATGCATTCTGAACTTTACCAGAAATATTCATTAAATAGTGATTAGGCACTTACTGTGCAATCGTAGTGTTGGCCATTATTGAGGGGAACACACAAATGAATCGCATGGTCCTGCCCTTTAAGGGGTGTATAGTTTGATAGGACACATAAGTGTCAGAGATGGTAGAAAGTGGTCGGTGATCAGGGAAATGTGGTTGGATAAAATGCTTTGGATACAGAGATTGAAGGGATCAGGGAGGGCGTGTTAGTGAACCAGCATTTGAGCCAGGCCTTTTTCTAGGGTTTTGTTCAAAATAAAGCTACCAACGTGGCTTATGTTTAAAGGGGGGCTAATGAAGGGGACACACCATGCCTCCATGGATTAATAGGTAATCAGGCAGTCCCTGTCTGATCCTCTGTCTTATCTATCTGTCTCTGTTTCAGCTACTAGGCTCTCTCATCTTAGCTTCTTTCTCTGCACATCTTCCTAGTCTCCTGTGGTAGACCAGCTGATTCTTCCAGGTACCTTGTTCCCCTTCACACACCGGTTCAGAGATGCACCAGCTCTGGCCATGGCTTATCCTACCTGCCAGTCAGGTGTCCCCTCATCTAGCTGGAGCCTGAATATACTAGCCTAGAACTCTTTTTTTAAAAAAATTATTTTATTGATTTCAAAGATGATGGGAGAGGGAGAGAGAGATAGAAACATCAGTGGTTGGAGAGAATCATTGATTGGCTGCCTCCTGCACACCTCCCACTGGGGACTGAGCCCGCAACCCAGGCATGTGCCCCTGACCGGAATTGAACCCGGGACCCCTTAGTCCACAGGCCAATGCTCTGTCCACTGAGCAAACCAGCCAGAGCTAGTCTAGAACTCTTGAGGAAGAGAATGCAGTTTACCGTTTGCTTTCCTTTGGCTGTCATCAGCCTTCTGGATGGAGCTGCAGAGTTCAAGTGCTCACTAATGAGTTCTCCTTCAGAGGGCTGGGGGCTGGGGCTCCATGGGAGGGAGAGGGGCTTGGCAGCCTTCTGAGAGCTTAAACCACAGGTAATGAATGTGGGGCACCAGAGGGAGGCAACGGGGTGCCAGATTGTGCTTTCCGCCCTTCAGGAAAGTGCATTTTCGCTGGGAAGGCGGTGCAGCTATGTACTTAACACAAATGTGAGGCACACTGTGATAAATACCAGAAAGCATTCCTGAATGAGGAGAGAGGGATTCACATTACGGTACAGGGGTGGAGTGGGTTTTTCCACATGGGAGGATCCTAATGGGCTTGGTATGCACAGTGTGGTATCATGTAAGGGTCTTAGGTGAGAGCTCTTTATTTTTTAAATTTTTTTTTGGAGCACATTGTATGGATCTAGTCGTGCAGCTGTAATTCAGGAAGATTTGTTGGAACTGAGGACAGTTTGCTTTTCAAGGAACTAACACAGGCCTCAAATTGCTGCTTCTTTATGTTTTTATTAATGTGTCTTGTGGTTACCTAAAGTCTATCCTATATAATAAAAGCCCAAATGGTGGAATGACCAGAACGACCGGTAGACCAGTTACTATGACATGCACTGACCACCGGGGGGCATATGCTCAACACAGGAGCTGCCCCTGGTGGTCAGTGTACTCCCACAGTGGGAGCACTGCTTGGTTGACTGGGATGAGCAGCAGCAGCGCTCCCACAGTGGGTTGATCCCTGCCGGCCATGCCCCCCACCATTGCACGAATCCCGTGCACCAGGCCTCTAGTTTTTTAATAATCAAAGAAATCATTATTCATAATTGGGGTTAAAGAATTTTTTTGTTGGGGACATATTTTTATATTTCTGTACATATAACTACATGTTTTTGGCTTTCTTAAATGTCAATTTTTTGCAAATTAAATAGCTGAAGGAATTCATATCCTTACTTCCTTTCTATGTGATGATTTGAGATGCAGCCAAGAAAATATGAAACATTGAACTAATGCCTGTGATTAATTATGGTGAAAAGTCAGGGACTTACTACCACAAGCACGTTTGTGTATCTAATTATTTTAATCTTTACTCTTGTCTAAAACTATAAGCTCTGCTATTGTTTCAACATAAAGTGCTTATTTGTCTCTGGTCATATACTGGAGCTGCTTAATAAAAACAAGACAAAACACTAGGTATGTAGTACTTGGGATTTTCATCAGAAACTTGACCATGATTTTTTCATTATGTTTTTTGTTCCGTTGTTTGTTTTCTGAGTTGGGGGCTGCTTGTGCCATGTGGTAATCACTTCGACCAACTGGGACTGGCTGCGTTCCAGGAGAAATTTTGTGACCTTGATTGTTGATGTTCCTCCCCCTTTCTAAGTAAACATGATGTCACAACAGCAAAATTGTATTATCTTTGGCAGATCCCAATGAATGACTTCTTATCTGTGAGTAACAGTAGGGGAGTCAGGGCTGCAGGTAAAGCAGGCACGGGATCCACGTGGTTCAAATTCTCTAATCTCCTCCATCTACATGTTACCAGTTGTCGCTGTCGGTGTTCTGGAGAGAGAAGTGGAAACACCGGAAATGACCCCTATGCCCTAGATTTTTGTGGTGGGAAATGAAGCACATTCTGTATCTGGCTGGTCACTTCGGGAAGCTCCGGTCATCTCTGTGTGAGAGGCCCGATTGCTAGAAGATTAGCGCCAGAATGAATGACTGCTCTGTCACACCCCCTCTTACCCCAGGACACTGAGGATGGTTTGCAACGCAAACCAGAGATCCAGTTCTCCTCCTTATCAACTTGTACCCTACAAAGAGTCTGTGGTTTTGAGTTGAAAAGAAGAAAATGTGACTTGACTGCCTGCCACAGGGTTTATGGGAAACCGAGCGCTCCTGGGAAAATGCTCAGCAGGGTAGTGTGTCTGTGAAGTGGCAGCTGGAACCCCTTTAGAAAAATGCAGTAACTCACCCTTTACGGCACATAAAGTCTTTTCCCTCAGGGCGAATTCTCTCGTGTCACAGAGTTTATGAGTCATGAGTGCTGCACTTTTGTGAGATAATAAACAAGGAAAGGTGGTGGGAGAGTTATATTCCTGTTCAAAGAACCACTTCACCTGTCCTCATAGAGAAAAAGGCCGCGGGGTTATTAAATGTTTAGTGGCATTTTGGAGTGGAGCATTATCTGAGCCTGAAATGCATGCATTGTAGTGGTGCTAAGATACTTACGTAGAAAGTAAAATAAAGGGAAGGTAGATTTTCCTTTGGGAGCTAAGTTACTGGCATTGTTTTTCTGTGTGTGTGTGTGTGTGTGTGTGTGTGTGTGTGTGTGTTCTCAAGCATATGCTTTCAACACTAAATTTACCCTATGCTACACTGATTGGTGCCTTATTTTTTTAAAATAGACTTTATGTTTTAATTTTTTAAAATAGACTAAAGTCTATTTTAGAGCAGTTTAGGTTCACAACAAAATGAGAGGAAGGTATAAGAGATTTCCCACATACCCCCTGCCGCCCACACATGCACAGCCTTCCCCATTACCAGCCTCCCCACCAGAGTGGTACATTTGTTATTGCTGGTGAACCTAAAAGTTCAGAGTTTACATTCGGGGCCACTCTTGGTTGTGCTTTCTGAGTTTGGGCTAATGTATGTGTTCACCATTACAGTATCATATGGAATAATTTCACTGCCCTAAAAATCCTCTGTGCTCCTTTTCATTCCTCACCCCCTAACCCCTGGCAACCACTGATATTTTACTATCCATAGTTTTGCCTTTTCCAGAATGTCATAGAGTTGGAATCCTATAGCGTGGAGCCTTGTCAGATTGGCTTCTTTCACTAGTGATAGGCATTTGTCAGGGAGAGGGACTTCCCCCTCCTACTCCTCTTGAGTCCCCTCAAGTCTCTTAATGCTTCTTTCTCGTCACTGGACTTACCTGGCAAACCAGTATCTTGATGAAATGCAAGCTTTATGCAAGGGGAAATCCATTCTAGAAAGAAAGTTTTATGATTATATTTTGTTTCAAATATTTACTAATTATTAATCAATAAAAATGGTTTGATATTTTACAAATATATCTTGGTTGATCCAAATGCTACATTTCATTCCAAGTGCCCAATAAACACCACGATGTACTGAGAACAGTAATCAAAGCAAAGGGCTGTAGCTAATTATCAAGGGAAGAGATCCATAAATGCAATCTTTTTTTAATATATGTATATATTTTTAATTGATTTTCCACAGAGAGGAAGGGAGAGAGATAGAGAGTTAGAAACATCGATGAGAGAGAAACATCGATCAGCTGCCTCCTGCACATCTCCTACTGGGGATGTGCCCGCAACCCAGGTACATGCCCTTGACCGGAATCGAACCCGGGACCCTTCAGTCCGCAGGCCGACGCTCTATCCACTGAGCCAAACCGGTTTGGGCCATAAATGCAATCTTTATCTAAATGATAGCCCAGATAACTGTTGGATAAGTTATCCTTCTGTAAATTTTTATATCGAAAGCTTGCTATGTGTCATAGCCTGTGTGTAACATATTTGCCCAATTGGTAAGATATGGATGGGTAGAATTTCAGTGAAGGTAATATCTCCATGAATCTACTATAACATTTATTTAAAACATTACAGAATACAATCCTCACACCAGTTTACTTTGCATTGAAAATGACCCTGTGCTTAAGAGAGGGTCCCTTCCCCATTTCTATTTTTATCTCCTCTGGAAAGATAATATTTTAAGCCTGAGTAGGTGCTCTAAAATACAAAAAGGCACATTGCTTAATGTTTGGAATGGAATGATTAGGTGCTTGTCTCTTGCATATTTTTCTTTACCCTGAATTGCTTAAGCTTGATTGGACATGCGCCTGCTTGAGTGTTGGGGGATAGAAAATAAATACACATCTATCAACAATTGAATCTAAAAATCAAAATAAATGAACAAGAAATCTAATGAACAAACTAAACTGATAAATAAAAATAGAATCAGAGGCATGGAAACATGGAACAGAGTGACGCATCTCAGAGGGAAGGGGGTGGGGAGTGAGGAGAGATTAACCAAAGATCTTATATGCATATAGGCATTACGTATGGACACAGACAATAGGGTGGTGAAGGCCTGGGGCGGGATGGGAACCAGGTGGAGGGGAGCAATGGGGAGAAAAAGAGGGACATCTATAATACTCTCAAAATAAAGACTGAAGCTTTTTTAAAAAGGACTACATTAGAATAACAGTGGTGATGGATCAGGTGCTTGCTTATCCCAGCCCCTGCCGCAGGTAACAATGTACCCTTTTTGTGTGCTCCCAGGTCTACCCTGAGCTGCAGATCACCAATGTGGTGGAAGCCAACCAGCCAGTGACCATCCAGAACTGGTGCAAGAGGGGCCGCAAGCAGTGCAAGACCCACGGCCACATGGTGATCCCCTACCGCTGCTTAGGTGAGCCGGCCAGCCGTGGCCCTGATCTTTGGGGATGGAAGAGAAGGATGCTCTGATTAGCTCAAACACACACTCTTGTTTGGCATGTGGCCACTCTATATTGGATTATGTTTTGGATTGTTACAGTTGCCTGTGTTCCGACAGTATAGGAGACATATTTCTGAATTCCCTGGCACAGAATGAATTTACCCAGGGTGTTTTTCAAAATTATAAATTCTTGGACCGATCCCAGGACTGCTGAATGACAGTGCCTGGTGGTGGAGCCCAGGAATCTTAATTTTACCAAATTCTATGGGTGATTCCCACATACACTGACTATCTAGACTTGCAGAATTAAGGCCTTTTGTGTTTCCTGACATGGACTTCACAGAAGAACACTCCTAATGTGAAGCTCCAGCATTTTGCTAGTTTCTTTAAAAAGAAAAAAAATTTCCTGATTTCAGAGAGGAAGGGAGAGGGGGAGAGAGAGATAGAAACATCAGCGATGAGAGAGAATCATACTGGCATGTGCCCTGACCCGGTATCAGACTGTGATCTCCTGGTTCATGGGTCGATGCTCAACCACTGAGCCATGCTGGCTGGGCTAGTTTCTTAATCTCTTTCATACAACAGCTGACTACTCTTCCTGTTTGGCCATAGCTGGAGAATTGGAATTGGGGGATTTTTTATTTTTCCCCCTGCTCACATCAAAATAGAGGAAACAGTGTGATCACTACGGTTTAAATCTGTGTTTCTCTCACTGACCTCAGATTTTACTTTAACTTTTCATTTAGAAAATTGAGTTGTTTTGTGTGGTATTATACTTTTGCCACATTTAATCTGACTTGGTTGTTAGTCTCTTCCTTGTTGATATTTTTATGTAACCAGGAGTTGTGGAAATCAGCAGTCTCTGATCTGATGGCTAGCATCTGTTTTCTACAAGTTTATTCACCAGTAGGATGGTTGTAAATAAAAACATAGAGATCTACATATGGAGGGTGTAAACAAATATTGATATACATTCCAATGACTTAACAGGATTTTTAAAAAATATATTTTTTATTGATTGCAGAGAGGAAGATAGAAACATCAGTGATGAGAAAGAATCAGTGATCGGCTGCCTTCGGCACACTCCCCACTGGGGACCCAGCCCACAACTTGGGCATGTGCCCTTGACGGGAATTGAACCATGACCCATTTCATAGGTTGATGCTCAACCACTGAGCCATGCCAGCCGGGCTAAAAGGAATTAAAAAAATAAATAAAAAGTCCCAACAGGAAATTTAGAAAAAAAGGATAACTATTGAAGATTCTGGAGCTCTCTGTAATACTTGGTCAAATATGAATATCATCACTAGAGCATACTGGCTACTGTTGATGCATGTGTATAATTTGAGACGTTCATAGAAAAAAATGGGCATTAGTATGATTTCATCTGGTAGATTTACTCACAGAGTAATTGATGGAGAGAGTTGGAAAATCGATATCTTAGCTGTTATACCAAGAGACCATATAATTCAGCACAAGTTAGGAAGGAATCACGAATTCGTTAACTAGGCCTTGTTAATGATTAGTTTCTGTTGGTTCTCACTTGCCCATTCTATGAAATGTTTCAAATACATTTTTTTTTAGATACTAATCTTACTGGGAATGAATACTAGGTCTGTGGATGAGTATTATGGCTTATGACACAGGACACATTGCTATTTGTTTCAGATGAACGTATATCATTTTGCTTAGACTTTCTGCTTCAGAATTCTATTCAGAGATGTTAGAATTGACTGGAAGGTGGAACCCACATGAAGATTGTAACTCACTACCTAGTGCCACTGGTTGTGGCAGATAGGCACCTCCCCACTTCTGAAAAGCTCTACTCTATGGCAAGCGGGTATTGAAACTCAAGGGAAAAAACACTGTAAAAAGGAACAAAAGATGTATAAAATGTCTTCAGATATAAACATGAAGTCAGAAGATTTCATGAAAATACTATGATTAACTGTCAAAATATTTGTTTTTATCACGATAAGTGGTGTTACCCACCATTTAGAGAAACTTCATCCTAAATCATCTCACTTCACAGACACAAATATGAGTCAGTGGGATTGAATCTCTTGCTGTAACTCACACAGTTTGTTAGTGGTGGAAGCAGGACCAATGCCAAAGATCTTTTGATTCTTAATCCAATGTCCCTTACCATATTCACACAAGATTGTTTCAGAGCAAATATCCACCTGATTTTCAAAATCAAATCATAGACGAAAGACTGATTTAGAGGCAGTAAATAACACTTTTTAAAAAAACTCACCGTTGTGTTTATAAAAGAGACAACCATGACTCTGAAACAGGATAAATTCCCACCCAATAATGTGTTCCACTCTATGGTAGTAACAGGCAACAGTCTGATAGATTACCTGCTGCTTGAACAAGGAATTACTGTTTAGCATTAACCCAAGTATCCTCTAACCTATAACCTCACTGGCTGTACCCAAATATATCTTTTAGACAGGAAAGGTTATTTTACAGAAGTTAATTCTCAGGAAGGTGCTACCTAGAAAACAAAATAAAATTGTCTTAAATATTAAGCACATTACAATTCAAAATAAAGCTTGACTAGAGAAAAATGCCTGTTACGTCTGGCATGTGACCTTCCTGATCTTTCTAGCCGATGCAGATCTGATGTTGCTCTGGGTTGTGTTTCTCTAATCCCTGTGTTTGCCCTGGGCTTACTTGCTCCTCAGTACCTTGCATTCCTTGTCTAGATGGGGAACGGGTATTAGGTTGCTGTTGCTGTTGCCATTTTCTTCCCATGGAGTGAATGATTTCTCTTGGGAGTGGGGTGGCTTTCTCATTTCGCCCTTTGCTTTTGATTGTGCCTCTGGACCCCGCCCTCCTCCCCTCCCCAGTATAAGGTCTGTCTTAATCATAATAACATTTTATTGTCTCATGTGGGATTTAAGCACATCATTATCACTACTCAAGGAGGATATTTTCTTTGAGAAGCTTTTAACCCCTTTGCATTTGAATGACTACTCTACATGGTGTAATAGATCCACTCTTGAAATTGGTGCCCTCTGCACTTGTCTCTGTCCAGTACAGGCAAGGTGCATCGGGTGAGATAAATTACTATTGATCTATGGGGGTGGCGGGGGGGGGGGGGCAAAGATTAAATTAAACCAAAAGAATTAGAAGTTAAAGAATTACTACCTTGCCCTGACTGGTTTGGCTCAGTGAATAGAGTGTAGGCCTTCAGACTGAAGGGTCCCAGGTTCGATTCCGGTCAAGGGCATGTACCTTGGTTGCGGGCACATCTCCAGTAGGGTGTGTGCAGGAGGCAGCTGATCGATGTTTTTCTCTCATCAATGTTTCTAACTCTCTGTCCCTCTCCCTTCTCTGTAAAAAATCAATAAAATATATATATTTTTTAAAAAGAATTACTACCTTAAATGTCATTCTATTTCATTACATATTCAAGGCTTTCCAAACATACAAGTAGCAATGACCAGGAAGCTATTCAGCTATGGTCAGATGAAAAATTGAAGGTATTCAATTCACCTTAATTTTGAATTACGAGCATACTTTGTGTTTTGGTGGCTGCTTTTGTGTGGATTAGCTACAACTATCTTCAGTGTGAAAAGCATGCATTTAGATATTCTGACAGATACTGTGCCAGAGTAGTTTTTTTGATTTATACTAAACAACAGTTCTCTTGAGACACAGCAGCGCGATATTCAAGAATGTTACACAAGATTTCACCTAATTTTAAGAATAGGGATGGGGAATGTAGACTTGAATGATCTTATAAAGGCCTATATGCCCCTGTACAGTAATTCAGTGTGATAGGGAGTCAGTACCTATGCGTCCTCCAGTCTTCATGGACCTCTGCACTCTGTAGATCCAACTGCGTATGACGTCTTGGGAGATACATGTGCTGGGGTTATACATACATGCACACCATGGGAGTGATGCTTGATGAACCTGGTCTCTGCACACCAGAGGGATATAAATTCTTGAATGTTCTATGTTTTTAAGGATTGTCTACGCCATGCACACATAAGGAATGCCAGAACTGCAGACATTTCTTCATCAGGGAAAGCTAATCACCATCCTTGGAGAGATAGTAGACTCCTTTTTATGTGGTCTTCCACATAGGACCTTTGAGTATTCATTCCAAGTTAATCATATTTCAAAATGAGTATATAGAGTCTGATTCTCAACTATATAAAAGAAAATATGAATGGGAAAGAAATCTTACTAGTCTGTATCTCCAATTAGTGGAATTACAGGTGATTTTGATTTTACTTAAGCCCTTTTCTATTCCTTTCCTAAGTAAATGAGTAGCTTTTGTCATAAAAGGATGAATTGTGAAGTCTATTATCAGATAGTGGTCCATTGGAAAAAAGTCAACAGGCTTAAAAGGCACACAGAGTGATTGTTTTTAACCTATGCCTTATGAGTTTTTTACAGTAGGAATAACTTCTTATGGGAAAACATTTTATTTAAAAAACACCATGCTGCCAAATTAAAAGAAATGTCTCCATTGTTGCTTTCAACCAGACTTAAGCAGCATTGAGAATCTCTAATTTTTTTCAGAAAGATTCTTGATCTTGCTTAATTTTTTATTTTCAAATTTTTCATATGGGAGCTAATTTGTTTCCGGGTGGATTGTTGAATGGGGAGAAATTACATTTATCTTATCTGGGTGGGGAAGGACTGAGAAGGTGCAGCCCCTCCTACTTGGTTAAATAGGAAAACCTATAGAAATGATTTCTTGTAGGTAGGTCACCCACCAAGACCAGTGGTTAAACCTCCTTCCTCCTTTTCCCAGTTCTCCGTTGGCCCTCAATTATTAATTGGCTCCAGCGTGATTTGCTTTTTAAAGTTGAAAAAGATTTTTTTTAATAAATCAAAATTGGAGAGAAAAATTTAGTGGTTTTTGCTGTCTCCGGTTTTAATTTTTTTTTCATCTTCTCATTTTAATTATTGTGCCTGCTCTTATGTAAATCTTCTTGCTAGGACTATAAACAACTTATGTTTGTCTGAGATAAGAATTATGGCAGTGTGAATGATGTACTTAGTTAAATCCTTAAATCCTTAATTTTGCCTTTTTCTTTTTTTTTTTTACTGGAGATGTACTCAAGAGTCATTAATTACCATGAGTCTTTACAATGAAAATTAACAATCTTTGAAAATTTGCTTTTATGCCCTATAGGTGTGCCCTGTTGTCAGTGTTTTCTTAAAATTCATCTATGCAGGTCCCAGATGATAGGCAAGAAAAAGAAATCACAGTTTATTTGACATCATATTGTTCCAGTGTTTCTCTGCAAGGCATTGAAAAGTGAATAGCGAAGTTAATGGGTATCTCATTTGCAGTGCATGCTAAGAATGCAATGGTGAAGTTAAAATAAGTCTCTCTGATTGCAAACGTAATACATGTTCATTGTAGGAAGTTAGAACATGTAACCACAACTCAGAAAGAAAAACCCAAATCATTCTGCTTCCTGCAGTCTCTTTTTTTTGCACATATTTTTGCTCTTATTATTTTTAACATTATATAATTTTTATTTCCTGTTTTATGACCTACTTTTTTTCACTTAGCATTTTTATAACACTTTATTCATGAAATCAAATATTCTTGGAAAGCACAATTTCAAACTGTTATCATACCAGACACTAATGTGTTTATCCTTTATTTCTGGTTATTTAGATAATTTCCTTTATTTTGTTGTGGTGATAGTTATTGTGGGGCTAAAAATAAATAATACTTTTCCTTCCACCTTCTAAGTTCTTCTAGATGAGCTAAAAATAAAATTAACAGAGACAGATTAAAAGGAGAAAATCAAATTTTAATGAATGGGCATGGGGAATTCACATAAGCATGAAAATGCCAAACGCAATGAGATAAATTTGATTATATATGTCACTTTAGACAAATGAGAAGAGGGGAGCTAGGGGCCCGAGATTTCAAAGGTGAGAATGGGTGATTCACAGGCAGTTGAGGAACAGCTAAACGTACAGGGCAGGTAAATTTTTGCTAGGTAACCCAGAAACAATTTGACTGGGCTGACCTAGTAAACAGGCTCCTATTTCAAGTCCTCTCATTCACCATACTCAATTCAAATTAGGCTGCTCATGCAAACTCCCTAAGCTTTCTTCCTTGGAATAGTTCTTTCCCTCTTGAATCTCTTAGAAGGAAGGGGGAGGGGACAGGGTCAAAGGTTCCTTTGGAGTTTTTTTTCTTTTTTTAAAAAATCCTCACCTGAGGATATGTTTTGTTTTGGTTTTTTGGTGTTGTTTTTTAAATTGATTTTTAGAGAGAGAGAGAAGCATCTATTGTTTGCCTCCCACATGTGCCCCAACAGGGGCTTGAACCCACAACCTTTTGGTATTCAGGGGGATGCTCCAACCTGTTGAGTCACCTGGCCAGTGCTGAGTTGTTATTGTTGTTGTTGTTTTTATAACCAGCTTAAAACATCAATATCCCAAAGGAAAAATTTTGGGTCTCCTTCATTACTAGTATAAATGATGCTATGATAAATATCATGCTTCTCTTTTTCCTTAAACTCAATTATTGGCTGAATGTCTTAGAAATCTTCTAGTTGCTTAAATAAAATAAATGTGCTACTTAATTACACCTGAAAACATGGAGGAAAGTCTTCATACTGATTTGTGATCTTGAGTTTAAACATACCCCTACATTTAGCTATGTTTTTTAAATTGATAATGAGTAAAAAAAACCACACACAACAAACCCATATTTTTTTATTTTTGGTTAGTAACAAAGGGACTATTTAAAATGATGTTTTCTCTAAATTTCCATATTGGGAAACATTTGATTGACTATTCACAGACAAATAAATTCTACAAAAATGACTAGTAATTATATACTCACTAAAGGCTCGGTGCACGAAAATTCCTGCACGGGGGTGGGGTCCCTCAGCCCAGCCTGCCCATGGGGAGAGGGCCTAAGCCGCCGTCTGGCCTCCCTCTGCGGGAGGTGACCCGGCTAATCAGGAGAAGGCGCCACCCCAACCACCCCATTGCTGCTGCCACTGCTGGCCGTGGCAGCTGCGAGGCCTGAGCCCCAGGCCTTACGGCTGCCTGAGCCCCAGGCCTCACAGCTGCCTGAGCCCATGGCTGCCTGAGCCCCAGGCCTCGCAGCTGCCTGAGCCCACGGCTGCCTGAGCCCCAGGCCTCATAGCCACCAGGGCTTTGTCTGGATGGATGTCCAGATGGACATCTGGAAGATGTCTGCCCTAATTAGCATATTACCCTTTTATTAGTATAGATTGTGTAAGTATTGACCTAGGTGTGTGGCCAGGAACATAAGTGAAATGCGCTCCCTCCTCTGTCAGAAGTTTGGTCTAGGAGTGGGAGAGAGTTAATTACATCAGGAATTCTGGGAATGAAATTAGGGAAAATCATTTTCCTCAAGTATTGTAAAACATTTCAAAAAAGTAACTTGGTGTTTATACTTAATGAAAGAATTGACTAAAATGCACCAAGGAAAAGTATGCACATAAGAGCATCATGACCATAAGAAGTGTCATAAAGTTGACAGTGAAACCCTAGCCGGTTTGGCTCAGTGGATAGAGCATCGGCCTGTGGACTTAAAGGTCCCCGGAGTTCAATTCCGGTCAAGTGCAGGTGCTCTGGTTGTGGGGTTGTGGGCTCGATCCCCAATAGGGGGCATGAAGGAGGCAGCTGATCAATGATTCTCATCATTGATGTTTCTCTCTTCCTCTCCCTTCCTCTCTCTCTAAAAATCAGTAAAAATAATATACCACAACTTCAATAAATCATTGTGGCATTATGTTTTTTTAAAAAAAGATGACAGTGAATCAAAAGCCTGAGTTAAGACATATTTCAATTTCAGTATCAAGGTATGTTTGAAATGTTCAAGTTTTAGTACTTGACACAGAATGCTCTCAATGTTAGTGTTACTGTAGAGTCTAGGGCAGTGATGGCGAACCTTTTGAGCTCGGCGTGTCAGCATTTTGAAAAACCCTAACTTAACTCTAGTGCCGTGTCACATATAGAAATTTTTTGATCTTTGCAATCATAGTAAAACAAAGACTTACATTTTTGATGTTTATTTTATATATTTAAATTCCATTTAACAAAGAAAAATCAACCAAAAAAATGAGTTCGCGTGTCACCTCTGACACGCGTGTCATAGGTTCGCCATCACTGGTCTAGGGATAAATTCTGGGTGTTTTCTCTTTCTTTCTTTATTTCCTTCTCTTTTTTTTTTTTTATCACAGCCGTCATTGAGTAGCTTCATTAAACTTTCCCTGTCTTCCAATCCCCTTGATAAATTTCAGCTCTTGCTGGTGATGTGTCCCAGGAGGCTTTTTCCCCTGTCATTGAGTCTCACGCTTTAGCTTTGAAACCTGGCTGCTCTCCAAACTGATGCACAGCTGTTGCCAGGCCTGATTGGGGGAGGATGGGGAGGGCCCCAAGAGGACAGTCTCCAGGAAGGAAACGGCATTGACGCATCACTTGGGGGGCTTGGCTGCACTTAGAGCTTTAGAGCTCGGGTGCAGAGTTCGGGAAAGATGCGGTACTGATGGATGCATTGTTGGGTCACTGAAGGGGGAACGCATAGGCCAGAATGGTGAGGGCTTATGAATTTATTCGATCATCCGCACACCAGGTGGCTGAGCCTGGATGGCTCCAGCACCCAGTGACAGGAGTCAGTGGCTTTTAAAGGACTTTTGGCGGGCTTTTTCTGGGCGGTGACTTCTTTGTGCATACCTGGAGGGGAGATAATGGAAAGTGATCACAGCAAGTGAAATGTGGTCTCAGCAAAGGGAATGAATGTCCATAGTAAAATGACCTGAAAAGCCAGCTCTAGGGGAGAGGTATTGATTCAATTGCTCGATCAAACCTAACCTGCATCACAAATGAAGCAAACTGTAAAATGAAGCACGTGTTAGCTTTCAAAAAAGAAAACCTAAAAGTTAAAAATGACAAAAAGTTGTAAGGTTAAAAAAAAAAAAAAGAAAGAAACCGTCATTGCTCAAGTCTGAGCAATGTTGGCATAGTCATAGATGGGCTAGTCAGCACAGCCATGATGCAAATGCCATGCAGGTGATGAAGCTGCACTGGGCGGATCGTGGAAAGGGAAGGGGTCAGATGTGAAATTTCACTCTCCATTGTAGGGAGACTTAAAGTGGAAAAATCATGGAGAGAGCCATTTAAACACAGACTTTAGAAATGTAGGGATATATAGCAGAAGAGACAACTAAATGAGATGGTAGTGAATGATATTATCACATCTTCTTGCTACAGAGAAATTTATCAAGTACGCCTGTGACAGAATAAGTTGAATTGAAGGGTTCCAGCATTTTTTTTTAATCTAGAAATTTTCTTTTAAGTTAAAAGTTGTAAGTCATATCACTGTTAAAGAGGTGTTTTTATTTTGCAAGCTAATTTTGAGTTGGGTAAGGGTCAACTGAGCTTTTTCTGTATTATGTATCTATCGACTTTACAAGATACTAGCTTTTCCTAGGGTATACTTTATGATTATGCATGTATAAAGTTACTTTTATACATATTTTACAGAATGTAGAGCACAGTTTCACCATTTGTAGTTGTGATTATTGTTACTATGGAAACATGCTTATCTTCTCTAATAATTTAGTGACAGGTGTTTGTTCAGGGACCCAAACTCAACATGATTAAAACTGGACTCCTCTTGCCCAGAAGTTCTCCCCCAACCGCAAATCTGCTTAAATTTCCAGTCCTAATTAAAAATGCACTTTATCCCCAGTTGACATGAACTTTTTGTGTAAGATGTGGAACTGCTTGAAGAACAGGAGTTAGGGAGACAGTAGTGTGAGCTGGAGCATACGGTAGAAACTTCTTGAAAGAAAGTGAGGCATGCTATGGATTCTAAGACATAGATAGAGAAAATGAAAAGATCTAAATCAGACTATTTGAAGACTATTCCAGGGACAATGGTTTGTGTTGGTCGTCTTGGTACATAATGTTGGAAAATTAGAATAGAACCAAGATGGTTCATTATTTAAATTTGGAATAGGATCAAAATCACATTTCCTATTTAGAAGGACATTAAATTCACTTGGTTATTCCTTTTATGTGGTGCCCAGAAAAATATCTGAGCATTCAGCGTGGTTTTATTTATCTTGCACATGTCAGGAATATGCTATAATCACCTTTAAGGTATCCATACCTACTTTCTTGGTCCTTGCTATGGTGTATATTCTGTGCCTCAGATTAAATTATTTCATGATGTCAGTTTTTTAAATAAATGGTGCAATTAGATTAGAGAAAGCACTGTTTATACTCTGGAGTAACATTTCTGTAAACTACAGTAACCAGGCAGTATAGGTACTCATCATCTTTGAATGTTAATAGCAAACCCAGAAGCAGGTAATAGGTTGGGAGAAAGGTTTATAGTTAGTAGATCCGAGCGGGTAATAGGTTGGGAGAAAGGTTTATAGTTAGTGGATCCGAGGGCCAGGTGAGGGGAAAGACTAATCAGAGAGCTGCATTGGGAATAACAGTACACGGTGCTGCGCACTGACAGGCATCCCTGCAGAGGCTGTACGTGTGGAAATAATTGTTTTGTGTCTTAAATGGAAGCTCTACGAAAACGGGACTTTTGTTTTATTCACTGAACGATCCCCAGAGCTTTCGCATGTCATGGCACATGCTGGGTGTTTAATAAGTGCATGTTGAATGAATGAATGGAGGCCTTGGCTGAACATTGTAAAAGGGAAGGGACGTTAAAAGAAGGAATAGCCTAACTACTAGGAAGGCAAAGGATGTAAAGCAGCCATTTCACGGCCCTAAAAAAAAAATCTCTGGAATTACTGTAAATGTCATTTACTTATGCCAGTATTGATCAACTGAGGAAGGGCAGGTTTTATTTAACAACCAAGAAGTTCCAGGAATCTCAGATTAGTAAGAAACTCAGGTTCTTTGGATCTGAATAAAAATACATTAAACTCTTATCTGTAGGCAGTAGGATCTATCTATCCTACATGTGTCTAGTTTAAAGCCACTGTATACCAGAGGCATCTGTGTGTAGAGATAAAACATATCATTAGATTAGTTTATAATCATTTCATTACTCTTAGCTTTTCATTCTAGTGATAAAGGATTGTTTTAAAAGAACCCCACTTCTAAATATTATTTATAGTGATAACGGAATTTATAAGATTATTTCAGATTCATATGTTATACCTTAAGAGTTAGGGTCATATTATGTATGCTAACCATTAATTGCTATTTTATTTAAATGTCTTTATTAAATGAGATGAATATGGTGGTTAGTAGGTGCTTGGTAAGTAGATTATAAGTACTCCCCTTCTAGAGGTTTAAATCTTTTCATGGTATTAAGTTTGGGGGGCATCCTATTAATGTATTGATTAGGTACATTTTTAAGAATGTTACCCGGCTAGAGTTCCCTAACTCTTCCCCTCAGTGTTAACTACTTTGCCAGAATATGGTACAGCCTGTTTGCTTCTTAAAGGTTTGGCTGTCACTTAAGATCCCTTCTTTATTGTATGATATTTTTATCAGCTCAGTGTTGCTGGATTCCTGTGAGAAGGTCATATGACTCTTTCTACATTATTAAAAACTTAGCATTAATTGTCAATGGAAGCCTTATGATATTCTAAATTCTCTAATCATATTTTAGATACAGTAATAGGCTCATGTTCAGTATGCCAAGACATTATTCTGTATCTTGCCATTTAAATAATTTGAGTTTATTTTGCCACCTTTGTTCTCATTTTAAATTTTGAGGCAAAATTCTGAATTGGGTCTAAATTCATGGGTATCAATCAATGCCCATATTTTCGTCAATGGGTTCCGTGTCTTCATTGATTTTGGACTTCATAAAGACCTTTGGTCCATAGACCCTTTATTCCATTTCATGTATCAGTAATTTTTAGCCTCCTCTTATTTTCTTATTCACCAGAGACCTTTGGGCCCTCACATCAGTCACTTGAGCCCATATCTTTTTAAAAAATATATATATTTTTATTGATTTCAGAGAGTAAGGGAGAGGGAGAGAGAGATAGAAACATCAGTGATGAGAGAGAATCATTGATTGGCTGCCTCCTGCCTGCCCCCTATTGGGAATTGAGTCTGCAACCCAGGCATGTGTCCTTGACTGGAATCGAACCGGGGACCTTTCAGTCCATAGGCTGACACTCTATCCACTGAGCCAAACCAGCTAAGGCAAGCCCATATCTTTAACTTCCACTGTTGCTCTACCCATTCACAGCTGTGCTCCTTGATATGGTTGGTAGTCACCTCCAGCTTTCTACACAGTCAGCAGTTATCAAGCATCCATCCCTTCAACTCCAGTGAGTGAGCTCTTTGCTGCCTTGTAGGTTGTCAGATCCATCGCACACATTTTATCCCCTCTCAGAGGCATCTAAGCCTGTTGATCACTGCCTTCACCCCACACCATAATTAGGCTGTTGCTTCTGTTTTTCTCTCTGCTGACTCTCTTTCTGTGGCCCTCTTTTTTCTGCAACCCACTCAAGAAATCCTCAGGGTTGGTGTTTTATAGGAGTCCTCCTGGGATGTTCATTTTCTCACAATACACATACTTTCAAGGAAACCTCATCAGTGCAGTGGTTTCCCAAAGGCCTGGCTTGATGGTCACTCTACCCAGGCCAGCCTCCAAGTATTTACTGGCCATCAGACTTGATATGGCCCCCAGAGTACTGATAATTAGCCTTGACTTTGAAGGGTAAGAATGTGCAGATTCAGCTAATAGTGCACAGTGTTGGCTCTTAGCTCACGTGGACATTTCATCTCAGATGTGCACCAGTTTCCTTATCAATAAGTGGTGAATTTTAAACAAAGGACACATGAGCATGGGACATGTCTATTCCATTTTCCTCTGTTGGTTTATTGTGCCATTTGGTATAAGAAACTGTATTAGGCAAAGGATAAGATTGTTTTCAAGCTTTTATTAAGGTCTCCTGGATCTCTGATTCCTATACATAAGAGTTAATTAGATTTAAATGGGCTTAATGTAGAGACCCTGCTATTGATACAGAAATACACCTCCCACCAGGGCTTTTGCTGTTGCTTTGTTTTGCTTTTTCTGCCAGTTAACTATAACTAGAATGCAAGAATAAAATGAATCAAGCTTAAATCCCTAGGAAGTACTAATATTCATGTTTGCACTTTCCACATTTTTTAAAAGAAATGAGGATATGCATAATCTCTCTTAAAATTTGACTTTGAAAAGCATTTTTAGATACTTTAACTTAAGTATAAAATTTCTTATTTTTATTTAGATGTGATCTCAGTGTTAGGATTAGCATCTTATACTGTAAGGAGAGGTATAAGAATCAATTTAAATCATCTGAAAGCAAAACATGGAGAGCTGTCCTAAAGTAGGAGTGTCAGTTAAACAGCTGCTTACATGAGTGAAGAATGATAAGATGGTCTTAGCAAGTTCTCCGAAGTCCAAGGAAACGTACATAGTACCTATTATTTAATTGTTAAAGTTGGTGAATGTTCATTTGCCCATGAGAACTTTGATCAAGGACATACTTACTTGGTGCAACAGTTGGCCTTTCAAATGATCAGCCCTCTTGGCCCATATCTCTTCAAAATACACGTTTTCTAAGGACTTATATAAATAGCCAGTACCCTGTTATGGGAACCTAAAAGGTAAAGCTTTGAGATATCCAGACAGTTGGAGCATCAACCAAAAATGAAACATCTAGAAGGATCAGGTAATGGCATGAGGGGGGAGGGTACCAGGGCATAGAGGGAACTCACCTCTTACTTCTTTTAGCTGGAAGTGTGCAAACATGCTTTCCTTGTGGGTAACCTTGAGTAAACACTTCATCACACCGTGAAATAGCTCACCTTCAGCTTACATAATGGAGACCTCACGGTCTGTTAGCCTGATTGCATCATTGGAATGTCTGGTTTTGACAGAAAGTGAGAAATTACTTACACTTTTCTTAGAAGATTCTGATAGGCAGATAGTCTTACCCCAAATCAGAAGTCTTTCATCAGTATTTTCCCCAAACCTCAACATTTCCGGTCAAAACATAATTCTCCCCTCATCCAGATTTAGGTCATCCTTATCATTTTAAGTGGAAGACCGAACCTGTATTGTTTGGAATGAGAGCTACTCTAGAATTACTCCCCGTGCAGTAATTAAAAGCCTTAATCACACAATTTCCTCATTTATACATGTTAAATCTGAAATGAGAGATTTCCTTCTCAAACACTCTTTGTGTGCCCTCTGTGTGCAACAGGATTGCACTTGGAAAGACTAGTTAAGATGGAGTTTGATTTAGTTGGGCATTAAGAGAGAAGTGGCTGGAGCGACTGAGTCTGATCTCAACGCTCAGCTTCTGCGTGCCTGGAATGCTTACCCTTCAAAATATTTGCTCTCCGGAGCAGTCAGTGGAAGGTGGGGTTTTCAGCGACTCTGGATTGTTGACCCAGAAGACTTTGGTAATGGACCGGGCTTTGGCAGAGTGCCATGGCTTTCTGGTTGAGGGAGGCCAGGAGAGGAGGGCGGGGCTGACTGTATGCCGAGGGCCAGAACTAGTCTGAAGATGTTTGCAGCCTGAATGCACCTTCTTTGATGCCTTGGCTTTATTGCTTGAGAGAATCTTAAACTGCAACATCCATAAATATGCAGTGGCTTGTAGTGACACATTTAAATGATTTTGCATCTAAACAAATGCATTCACTCTTTGCCTGGTGTGTAAAAATTTGAATGACACTTGTGCTCTGTCGGAAAGGAACAGACGTTTCCATTATAAAATCCAGTCAAGCAGAAAAGTAGCAAAGGGAGCATAAATTTTCATTTACATTCATGATTGAAGATGCAGTGAGGAAAGAAAATTGCTGGGTTCAGATTAGCCATGTTCTACTCCGTGTGACACAGGGGACTTTGTCAACACGGAAATAGTTTTTAATACATACTGATCAGTAGTGTCAAATTGTGCTTTTTTAAAAAAAGAAAATCTCACCCAAGGATCTGTGATGTTACTGATTTAAGAGAGGATGGGGTGGGGGAGAGACAGAGAAAGAAAGAGGGAGAGCCAAGAGCGAGAGACATCGATGTGAGAGAGAAACATCAATTGGTTGCCTCCTGTATTCACCCTGACCAGAGATCGAACCCACAACCTCTTTGATGTACTGAACAATGCTCCAACCAACTGAGCCCCCCAGCCGAGATGTGCATATTTTTTAACAGACCTTAAATTTTCTAAGGGTTTTTTTTTGAGTTATCCTTAAACAGATTTCCAGTATCCCCCTTATTATCAAGCCCCTTATGTATTTGTTATAACGTGGGCTTCCTGTTCCGTTACTGTGGAGACTCACAGTCATTTCTTAGCTTTTACTTGTGAGCAGCAGCCGGTATAGACAGATAGCTCAGTTGGGCCAGACCAAGATGCCATCACAAGACACTGGATTCGAGAAGTGGGATCAGACCTTTTCCAGGCGGGTTTTCTGCTAAATAATTTGTGATACGCCTTTTGGAAGTCTTAATGCAATTTCCTGCCCCAGATTCTCCTCCTTAGGAGTCCAGAAACTTAATTATTTCCGCTCTCTCAGGAGTGATAACCCCTGGCTAATTGATTTACAATAATGACATTAAGCCTTGTTTACAAATCCGAGTGGCAATTTCTAAGTTCTCAGCGGAGTGGGAACAGAGGGAGAGGGTCTAACTTAGCTGGGATCCATCCCCCCTTGAACAGATTACATGGTTTTTGAAACACAACTCAAAGTAGAGCTGGATGATTTTTGAAACATATTTTTACCGAAGAGCTTAACAAATAATGTATATTTATTATATGTTTTATTCTTTTAGACATTGTGTCATTCCTCCCTAGGTAGTATTGAGGGTACAATGACAGAACTCTAATCTTTTCTTCCATATTTTAACAAAGCCTGTGGATAGTAAAACAATGTTTTAATACCAGTAAAAGGTTGTGCTAAATTTCAAATACTTATCAAACTTATTTCCTGTCTAGCTCTTTTGTTAAATGCCATGATAACTATTTTTTCTTCTTCATTCTCTCTGTATCTACTTCCTTTTGCCCTTTGTAGTTTTGCATCTTTAGGATATGAATTTTTTTCTGAGAAGTTTTGAGTTGGAAAACCTTTGAAATATAAAACATTTATCGCTCTGATCATTTGGAGGCAATGCCACTGTCTCCTAAAACTAGACATTTCAAGTCTAGGCTAGACACAAGAGAATCCAGAGGGACAGGTAATAAGCTCTCAGGAGCATGGTGTGGCAGCCGGCATTGGGAGAGAGGTGGCTGGAACAACTGAGTCTGGACATCATGAGCAGGGAAGAAGGGTAGTTGGTTATAAGCACTGGTGACGAATGTATGTGCTAAGGGTCCTACACCAGATGGGCAGGAGAATGGAATGCAGGCAGTGGAACCTGCTCTGCTAACCTTACTGAGTGATGAAGAGTCCAGGGACATAGGGCCCGATGAGTAGCTGTAGATGAAAAGGAAGGGAGAAGTAGAAGGAATGGTTTCTGTCTGCTCAACAAGTGGTTTACCAGAGTTCAGAATTTCAGAACATTTCTACATGTGACGTGATCTGAGGTCCAACCTCAGGAATATGGATTGTTTGAGTGCAGTAGAGGTATAACCTATGGGGTAGGGGCATGAATCAGTGATACATGTTTATTGAGAAAATAGAAGCATAGCGTAAGGGGACCTGGGTTTTACATACAAATAGAATGTTCTGCAGTGCCACCATTTTGGTTGGGCTCTCCCAAAGTGTTGAATGTTGGTTCTTTTCCTTCTCTTGCTTCCACATAAGATAGATTTTGACCCAGTGAAGAGTTGCTTATTGTTTTTGGGGGTACAGTTCCAGGACTTGGTCAGTTGGCACTTGATTTTAATCTAGCACATTTGCTAAAAACAATACCTTCTTAAGCAGGTGTCCAGCAAGGGAATGGAAATAACGGAAAGGTCAACATTGAAGGCAGAGTTGGTCATTAAATCCTTAGGCACGGAGGAGATATCTGAGTGAGAAAGTAAGATCAGAGAGTAGAGGACAGTCTTACTTTTAATCAAAATTATTCAAAGATGAGTCAGTGAGAGGGCAAGAACGATTAGTTTGAGATAGAGAATGGGGAAGCAAGTGCTATCTCGGTTGGTGGAAAGTCAGAGGAGAAGATTGAATTTAAGGAAGAAAGCAATACAGTAGAGCGGACAGTGAACTTGAGGGCTGAGAAGAGACTAATTGTGTTTGTTGCTATTGACCTTGAAGAGTTGCAGAAGATTGTTGGAGCAAGATCAGATGGTCATGGCTTGGAAAGAACAGTCAGGAGCCTGAAAGTGAAGGTCTAAAACTCTTTTGTAAAGTTTGTGTGGGAAAGTGCCTCTTCCTGTCTTGATTATAGCTTACCTCACACACGGCTTTCTGAATCTGGTATGTGGAAAAAGCATGCTGTGTATTTTTACCTCTCCGTATAATTTAGGGTTTTGGTAATAACTGGTGGTTATCTTGCCTCACTATGCATCAGCTTGATTGGTATTTTGTTAGCAATTATGTGGCTTTTTAAAAGCCCCATATATAACCCTAATTAATTTCATCTTTAAAATCTATCAAGCTATGAATTTTTTAATAAGTCAGAAGGAAAGAAAATGTTAGGAGAAAGCAGCCAGTGAGGATACTTGTATTTTCCAGAATCAAAATAGAGAATTTAGGGTGATAACCCTACAGTTCTGCCTTTCTGCTCTTCTCTCAAAATATAGAAGACTGAATGAATAACAATAGATACGTATAGGTGTAAAGGAGACCTTACTTACATTTCTGCATCCACATTAATTGCACACTTATAAATACAACTTATAATATGAGAACTGCAAAAGAAAATGAGAGAAGAAGGGTAGCCCTGCTGATAAATAGGGTTGTGGCAGTAATATTAAATTCTAGTGGTAGTCCTCTCCATGATTGAAATGTATGGTATTCTAATAGCAGGTAGAACTGTACATACAATCTTCTCAGTGTATTCGAGCTTACAATTTTTTCTCTGTTTAGGCCTGTATCTTTGGATTCAGATTTCCCCCCACAGCCTCAGCCTCTCCACATTCAACTCATCACTCCTTGAAAGATATTCCTGATCTCTAAAATTTGAGACTAAACTAGAACTGCCCAGTGCTGCTGCTTGCTAGCCACGTAAGCACCTGAGACGTGCTAGTCCAGACTGGCCTGTGCTTTAAGTGTAAAATACACACCAGATACTGGAGAGTTGAACCAAGCATGTCAAATTGATGGCCGGCAGGCCACATGCTGAGGCTGTGAGTTTGACATGCTGGGCCATAATACTTTTTTACGTCGATTGAGTGTTGAAGTTACAATAGTTAGGATATAATGGGTTAGATAAAGTATATTACAAAAACAATTTTACCCATTTCTTTTTACTTTTTTAATGTGGCTACTGGAAATGTAAAACTACCTACGTGGCCTACATTATATTTCTATTGGGTTGTGCTGGTCTGTATTCTCTTGGTGCAAGACTATGTCTCCGTTCTTTTGTATCTTTCATGGAACTGCGTGCAATGATAGTTAGCAAAACTGGGTGGTAGCAGGGAAGAGCTCTCAAAATGAAACCAAATCGTGTTTGGTTTTAATTTTTATTCTTGTCCCTCATTCTATTTGAACCTCTCTGGCCAGGAAGCATTGTTAGCCTCACCTTTTCATATATGGAAGTCACTACATTCTCCTGAGTCATTCATTGCCTTGTTTTCTCCTCTGGCTTCAAATACAGAACTCTGTCTACCCTGTTTTCTATCTTCTATGATTAAAGAAGCAAAAGACAAAAAAGGAGCAACCTGTGGTCAAAGGTACTCAATCCTTGAGATGGTGTCAACGTGACAAATCCATGGGACAGGGCACCAGGCTTATGGGAAAGAGGCTTGAAGGATTTGATTTTAATTTTTAAAAAGGACAAACCACATGAAGTGCTTAGATTGGTCACATTTATAAGGACAGAGAGTGGAATGCCAGCTGCCAGAGGATTAGGGGAGAGGGTAATGGGGACTTGTTCATGGGTCTAGAGTTTCAGTTTTGCAAGATGAAAAGAGCACGGTTACACAACAATGTGCATGTACTTAACACTACTGAACTGTACACTTTTTAAAAAATTATGTTTTTATTGATTTCAGAGAGAAAGGAGAGGGAGAGAAAGATAGAAGCATTAATGATGAGAGAGAATCATTGGTCGGCTGCCTCCTGCAGGCCCCACACTGGGGATTCAGCCCGCCAACCGGGAATCGAACCATGACCTCTTGGTTCAGAGGTCGACTGTCAACCACAGAGCCACGCAGGCTGGGCTGAACTGTATTCTTGTCAAATGGGTAATACAGTAAAATTTATGTCATAGCTCATCATAGAAAGTTTATTTTAAATTTTTAAGTTTCTGATTATTGCATTCTGAAACACTTTTTAGATGGTTTGTCTTTTAATTGTGGTAAAATACACACGACATAAATTTTACTATCTTATCCATTTTTTTAAAGTGTACAGTTCAGTAGTGTTAAGTATGTTCACACTGTTGTACTTCTTCCTTTCTGGAATTTGGACATGATGTCTTGAGTTTCTGTGGTCATTTTGTGACCACAGAACATGAGGAGGACAAAAGCCAACTTGCTAATGGTGGCAGTACAGAGACACAGGCCTAGCCTGGTCCCGAGGGCATCATTGAGTATCTGCAGTAGCCCCAGCCTCAGCACCAGACTGCTCGTGTGGGACAGAGAATCCATGCTGTCTTGTAAGCCACCGTTCATCCTGTGTTCTAGTCTACAGGGAGCGCAGTGCATTCCCAGCTGTCTTATATGGTTTGCGAGCTAACTTAAGTCTAGTTTTACTGTTGAATTGACCCCATTGTAGATCATAACATTAAAGTACTTTATAGTCTAAAAGTGACTCTACTTTTAAAAAGCCAAAGGGAATTGCCAAATAAACCATTTCGACGAGAGTTTAAATGACAGTGAGTTGAATTATCACTGTCAGATGGAGAGTCTGGAGATCCGGGTTTTTAGGCCAGTTCTACCACCGTTTGGCCCAATGGGCAAGCCACTTGACCTGGGCTCTTTTCCTCCCATCTGCAAAATGATGTAATATGAGCTAGCCCAGTGATGGCGAACCTATGACACGCGTGTCAGAGGTGACACGCGAACTCATTTTTTTGGTTGATTTTTCTTTGTTAAATGGCATTTAAATATATAAAATAAATATCAAAAATATAAGTCTTTGTTTTACTATGCTTGCAAAGATCAAAAAATTTCTATATGTGACACGGCACCAGAGTTAAGTTAGGGTTTTTCAAAATGCTGACACGCCGAGCTCAAAAGGTTTGCCATCACTGAGCTAGACTATCCTCTCACAACCACCAAAGAACCATTGGATTGAGGCTGCGGCGACCCAATTGAATTTGAAATCATTGTTGACTTTGCCAAGACTTTTTAGTCAAGAAGGAAGCCAAACTCAGATCCTGTTCATTAGCTTTGAAAATTTCCTATCCATTGGGGTTGGGGGAGAGAAGCCTGAATTGAGAATTTTTAAATCAGGTTGTATGGTTATCAATAAATATTCACAGTGTACCTGGATGAATTTATCCACTAGGATTATATTGTCTACGCGGTGCCAAATTTTCTAAAGTTTGACATAAACAGGAACATGATTTCTTATTATGATATTTATTTTCATTTCTTTTACTTGAATTCTGTTAAGAATTTTTTTAAACTGAAAGGTCAGATCAACAGAAGGTTCATTTAAAAATTAAAAGTATGCACAATTCTACATGGAAATTCCAGGTATATTCGATCAGATTTTTTTACATTAAAAACTACTTTCAGAGCAATTTTAGTTTTACAGCAAAATTGAGTGGAAAGTAGAGAGTTCCTGTATATTTCCTCTCATATAGAGTCTGTTAGAATTTTTAAAAGAGAAGACAAATCATGTTACACTAAGTCAGTTTGTGAGAAAAGGTTCATTATAATTTTACCACTAATTTTTAATTATAATTTTTTATTTATTGATGAGAGAGAGAGAGAGAGAGACATCTATTTGTTGTATGCACTCACTCATTGGTTGCTTCCTGTATGTACCCTGAATGAAGATGGAACCTGCCACCTTGGTGTATCTGGGACAACACTCTGACTGACTCAGCTACCCAGCCAGGGCTCTTTATTATCATTTTTAAAACAGATTTTTTGCATTTTAATTGCTTGAAATATTTGATGTGTAACATTCTAGTATGTTTCATCAATTTTGAAAGTAATATAGTCAGGGCTGTAAAAACACAGATTCATTCTAAGTGTTATTTTAGTGTTAGAGTATAATGAGTCTTCTGTTTTGCCAGGAGTCCTGAGGGCTTATTAAATAACCAATATTAATCCTTTAAAAGAACAATCTCATGGCAGGGGGAGCATATATTTATTGGCTATGCACAATATGAGAAACCTAAGAGTGTATTTTCAATACTCAATGAAATGTCATTTTGCAAATTCCAAAAAAAAATTCAAGTATCCTTTCATAACTTAAAGCAATACATGCTCTTATGGTGAACATCAGATTTTACAGATCCTGTGACTTTGACTTTGCATTGAAAGCCAGTTCTCAACAGATTGGCCCGAGGGCAAGTAAAACAAGACAAAGGCACATTGTTTTCCGCAGCTGTTACCCAGTTATTGGCATGAGAACCCTGTCAGGCCAAAGTCAAGTGTATCTGATATCTGCTCCTGATTGACTCATGGACTGATTTAATAACCTTGGGCCAGGCATGTAATCTTTATAGTAGTTGTAAAATAGAAAAACATCACTTAGTATTTCAAACATTTGTAAATATGGCAATACAGTGGGACTGGCCAGAACTAATAAACCAGGAAAGCATCTTCAAGCCATTGGTCATTGCTGGCCTCCTGTGGTCCTAAAAATTGGATAACTCAGGCATCTGGGATTCTTGCTAACAGCTTTAGTTCATTGCCTGTCCTGAGAAATCATGAAGAGTCCACCTGGGGAAGGTGTATTGGCTTTGGATTTAATGATTTTTATTTTGTATTCTCCATCTCATCTGGGTTTTAGGTGTTTTGTTTTATGTTGTTGTTGTTATTTTATAGTCTTCTATGTAAAAGAAAAAGAAAAATGTGGTGTCACTTACATTATTAGGTGATGTTTATCTATGGGTCACTTGGTCATAATCTCCAGAGGGTGGGTGTCCCAGACACAAGGCAGGCATCGCTCACTTGGGAAGTGGGGTTTATGTAACAGGACAATCAATGGATCCGTGTTGCCTGTCACTACTTGAGCCAATAAAGCAGAGACAGGGTTGAATCATATATGAGCATTTATTCCAGTGCTGTCAGCAGTATGGGAGAGCAGCAGGTCATCCACAAAAATCTGCTCTGCCTCTCTCCATAAGCCAGCAGCTCATATTGGGTAGAAAGACAAAGATTGCATGGGGAAGTAGGCAAAAGATATGCCAAATGGGCAGGTCACAGGTCTTGAGCTTTGCAAACGCCTGCAGGTGTGCAAAGGCTGGGGGTCTTCAAAGCAAGACAATCACGGTTAACAGAGCATGGTTAATATTTCTTACAGTAATAGCTGGTGCCCAATATTCTATTTCTGCCCCTATCTATATATATATAAAAGTCTATATATATAAAAGCCTAAGTGTCCGTCCGACCGCCGGACTGGTAGCTATGATGCGCACTGACCACCAGGGGGCAGACGCTCAACGCAGGAGCTGCCATGACCCGCACTGGCCATTTAAAAATAAACAGCTCTGCGGACCTGGTGCCAACAAACCAACACTCAGCTTCCCCCAAGTGGGACACAGACCCCGCCACCACCCCGGAGTGACTCCCCACCAAATCGCAGCCAACACTGCCAAGACCCCATGGCGCAAAATGCTGCCCACAGCCCAGCCCAGCCTGGAGACAGAAACAGTAGCTGTGGGTGCCGGGTAATGACATCACATAGCAACGCCCAGCTTCCTCTCCCTAGCGACTAACCTCCTTGGAGTTTCTTCAGCCCAGGAACCCAACTTGCTTTATAGCCAGGTGCAAACATATCACAGTTTAACTAAATGTTTGTGAAGTGTTTTCCCGTGCCTCATCTCATTTGATCCTCACAGAAGTCCTGGAGTAGGTAGATAGGAGACTCGGTAGAATCCTATTTTCTTTTTATTAGCAAGACGCGAATAGCGATATTAAAATATTTCTTCTAGTTAATTTCCTTTCAATGTGCACGAATCCATGCACCAGGACACTAGTCATTTATATTACAAAAGGTTCACACAGCTGAGATGCAATGATGCCCATGGATCCCCAGCTACTGCCATGGAATAGGTGCCCAGGACTCATGAGCTCTTTTCCCACCAAGCGGCACCTGCAGCCCTTGGGTGCACCGTGTCTCCTAAATTCTTACATTCTCTGTAATTCACCCATGCTGCAGGCCTCATCCACTGTCCTAAAGATTTAAGGGATGATAGGATGAGAGGTTCTTTATCTCTTAAGATTTGCTTAGATTTTTATCTATTATTTATTAAAGTAAATACTTAAATATCTTGAGACATCGTGTATGTTTGAGCCAAAAAGGGACTAAAGTTTAAATGCCCTAATAGAGAATTTTAAAGAACCCTGCTATATGACGTAGCCGAAAAGGTTTCTTCTACTCCTTAATAGGGCCTTTATTCACTTTGTATGTGGCACTTCAGAAAATTTCATGTAGCATATTATGAAAGAAAAAAATTCTTTTCTGTGCTGCTATGTGAACAACTTGTATTCTTTGCTCACTTGGAGTCGTTGGTTGGAATCTGGTCTTTAAGGCATTGCCTGAAGTGCCCTGCTCAGTGGTCTCTCTGCTTTCATGGCCTCGCTACACTCGTCCAGTCTTCATTTAACTAAAGTTGCCATCCATCCATCCATCCATCCATCCATCCATCCATCCATCCATCCATCCATTTACCCACCCATCCAATATGGTCATATTTGCTGGAACTGGTTCAGAATGTTAAACAGTTTAGACACTATCCTTACATCTTGGAACATCCATTCATTCTCTCTGTGGCATACTCCTACTCATCCACTTAGACTCATCTCTAATGTTATTTCCACTTTGAGCTGTGTCCCAGTGCACCCAAGCAGAATTGCTCACTATGTTGGCCCCGCACTTTTCTTCAGTTCTATTGCAGCATTTAACCTCTTCATTCATCAAGACACTTAATGCCTACTGTGTACAGAATCTCTGATAAAAGTTAAGGATGCACTAGTGAACAAGACAAATAAAAATTAAGCTCACAATTCACATATTACATTGTAATTATTCAACGTTCATCCTCAGAAGAATGTGAGTTCTTGTAGGACTTCATATAGTATCTATATCTGCAGTACCAGCAATGCTCAAAATAATTTGCATGATATACATTTTTTTAAAGAACCAGCAAAAGTCAAAGTAGTTTTTATAATTTAATTGAATTAAACTCCATGTGTATATATGTGTGGTTACATATATAAACATATATAATACAAATGTGTATACACAGATCGTTTACACAGAGATGAAAGTGTCTAAGAAGGAGGGGTGGGCAATGACTTAGATTGATTCAGCTGAAATGAGGGGTGGGCAATGACTTAGATTGATTCAGCTGAAATGATTGCCTAGGAAATGTCAATTTGTATTTTTTACCCTTGCTGCCAGAGATTCCTCTTAATTAAAGATTTTACTTAAAACATGTAGGAAGTATTTTAGCCACCAAGGTTGATGTGGCCAAGAACTGGGCTGCTAAGGACACCGGGCTCAACATGCTAAAGGTCCTAGCTTTCTTGGATTGATGGCTTCATCCTTCCAAAAGCTGATTAACTTCTCTGACTCCTGTTAGCCCATCCTTCCTTGACACCGTCCCTGAGATAAGAACACGGTGATGCAGACAGAGTGACATGAAACTGTTCCCCTTTCTTGCAGTTGGCGAGTTTGTAAGTGATGCCCTCCTGGTCCCCGACAAGTGCAAATTCTTACACCAGGAGAGGATGGACGTCTGCGAGACCCACCTTCACTGGCACACCGTCGCCAAAGAGGTACCAGCCAGGCATTTTTTTCTCTTTTAAAGTGAAGACTTCCTATGGACATGGGTAATGATGTGGTATTTCGAGGCAACAGCTGTATTGATAGATAAGTTCTCTTTTACTATTAAAAAATAAGCCTTATCCATGATTATTTGTAAAGAGTCAAAAACAGGGCCTCTTCGTTGTGTATCTGTGCCACCTTTTATAAATTAGAAATTAAAATCTTATACTCTCTAGACCTTAAAATGTAGCTCTTCTTCTAATTGATTTTGTTTACGTATTGTTTTCTTTTTCACATACAGAGTTTTAATGATTTACCCATTTTTTAAAATTATTTATTGGGTATGCTGTAGTGGAACACGAAATAGCTTGTCCAATACCAACATGAAAACTAGTTAGAATTCAGTTCCTAAATGAAGCAGTGCAGGTTTTGCTCACCAGGCCATGTTACCACCTTCATTTTTCCATAGTAGCTAAGTACATGGCACCAATCCTGGCTTTGGCTAACCACTGCTTTTGGCAAAACTGATAAAAGACATGAGACAATTAGCATACAATGCCACTCTTTACTATTACTACGTTTTAAATGTCCTTTTCTTTGGATACATAAATTTACTTAAATTTACTTGAAAAACTTCAGAATGTAAGTATAGCTTTTGTGTGAGAAATGTTATCAGTCCCCTTCATCTAACACAGTGGTTCTCAATGGGGTCAGTTTTGTTCCCCATCCCTCCCCAGGAACATGTGCCAATGTCTGGAGATATTTTTGGTTCTCACAATTAGAACCAGTGGTGCTACTGGTATTGGGTGGCTAGAGGCCAGAGAGCCTGCTAAACATTCTTCTTACCCCCAACCCACGAACTATCTGATGCAAAATTTCATTGGTACTGAGGTTGAGAAACCATCATTTGCCTCAATGTAACTGTTGGATCACAACCTTATAGCTGTTGAGCAAAAAAAAACACTAAGATTTCACATTAATTTTGCCTTTAATAAAATATGTCTTCATTTACCGTAGAACAAAATTTTCTGTGTATAAAAATGTGTTTTACAGCTTGTTGATATGAAGAAAACAAGCCAATTTAAAGCCTAGCTATCCATCTGCTAACCTCATTTTTCATTTCTTCTTGAGTTTTCACAAAATTTTTTTCTGTTGCTAAGAAACAAAAATGACTCTAATTCCTACGAGGTCAAAATGCACTCTAATATTTTCATTGTTTACCTTCCTACATGTGTTGAAATATTAATCTTTCCTCCGTTAGCAGTGGATGCTTTCAAAGCTTCATGTTAATTTAGATTTGTGCAACTTTAGCAAATCCCAGGAAAGCAAGCAGATACTGAAAGAGAAATGTCTAATGACTGTATTTTCTGCTTTATAGCAGAGAACAGTTTCTTCTCTTCCCAGGATTGTTATTCTGGAGGCGAGCCAAGAGTTAGAATTTCTAGAATAAGCTAGATTTAAGGGAGTGAAACACTCATCCATAGTAGAGATTGCAGTGAATTGGGGGTATACAAGGAGCGGTCACTTCTCTTTTCTTTTTAAATATATTTTTATTGATTTCAGAGAGTAAGCCAGATGGAGAGATAGAAACATCAATGATGAGAGAGAATCATTGATCGGCTGCCTCCTGCACACCCCCTACTGGGGATCAAGCCTGCAATCCGGGCATGTGTCCTGACCGGGAATCCAACCATGACCTCCTGGTTCATATGTCGATGGCCACACTGGCTGGGCAGGAGTGGTCACATCTAGATGCACAAATGAAACCAGAAAGCACTGATTCTCTTACATGTGTTCACCAGTGCAGGCTTCTTCTACACCTTATTTCCCAATTGGTTTCCATTCCTATTGTTCCTCTTCATTTCTGTAACATAAAAAGTTAACCTTATTAAGTAAGTGATCAAGTTAAATATTACAGGTACCAAGATAGCCTGAGCAAAAAGCAAATGATCCATTCCACTGTAAAATTTGTTCTCGTGGATCTGTGTGTTGATTATATTTGCATTTTCTTACAGAGAATAACCTCTACTCTACTGGTCTCTCTTTTTCTCCTTCCCTTGCCTAGACCTGTAGTGAGAAGAGCACCAACCTGCACGACTACGGCATGCTGCTGCCCTGCGGGATTGACAAGTTCCGAGGGGTGGAGTTTGTATGTTGCCCGCTGGCGGAGGAAAGTGACAATGTCGATTCAGCCGATGCCGAGGAGGATGACTCAGATGTCTGGTGGGGTGGAGCAGATGCAGACTACGCCGATGGGAGGTGAGCTGGCCTTTGCGTTGGGCTCTCTCGGATGCTGAACCACCCAGCCTAGAGTTGTTTCTTCTGTCAATATATCTTCCTGTTTCTCATTAAAAGGCTTTCTACCCACTCCCGTCAAAGTTTGCTTTTGTAGAAAAATTCTAATCGTGAAGTCCTATTATGCTATGGCCTACTGTTTCATTTTAATATAATTCAACAACCAGCATTGACTCACTTTTAACTATTTTAATCTCAAAAGTTGGGATCAAAATTCCATGGATATTTTAAGTCACTGGCAGTGCTACTAAGGATTGAAATCTGAGTTGGGTGGCAGGGCATTCTGCTTTGATCTGTAATTTAGAAAAATTTTTAAATAGTACTTTGGGATTATTTTATAGTCATTAGCTACATTTGAATTTTGTTAAGAAAGGTTTAGTCTTGTTTGGGGGGGTTGTTTTTTCTTTTTGTGAGGGTTTTGTGTGTGTGTGTGTGTGTGTGTGTGTGTCTTGTTTTGCATTTTTGCCTTTTATCTTTTCCTTTGTGAATGAAGTCAGAAGCATTTATAAATGTTTGCTAAAGTTCTTTAACTGTCTTTGGTTTCCTGATTGCTAAGAAATATATTTTTATCACTTTTTCTTTGGGATCTTAATCTCATAACCTACAAATTCTTATTTTTAATTAAAGGCAAATATCTATATTCAGCGATGGGAAGACTTCTGTGACTAAAATGAGTCTTTTTGCTTTATCTTGAGAGTGACACACTTTTACCAGATCCTCTTTCTAATTTAGCACATTTTTTTATGTCTTGTAAAACCTGCTTTTTGTTGGGAATGGATATCAAAGTGTCTTGATCTTTTCCTCCTACACCTCTTCCAAATCACTGACCAAATTGAAAGCATCACTAACATCTTATGAAACCCTCTCAGTGGCCCCTTCCTTTCTTGCACCCCTTACTCATCCTGGAAAAAGACCCAACAGGGCTTCTTTCTCTGGCCCTGAACCTCCCTTATTTATTACTGTCATTCAGCAACTGCACTTTTGATATACATCTCTCTGGTTATACCAGTATCTGTCCTCTTTATACAGTTAACAAACTACAGGACACTAGTGTATTTTTATTTAACACTGTTGGGTTTTTCTCCTTTTAATTTACTGCATTACCTACTACTGAGGCAACTACACAATTTATTATCCAAACCAGATTTGACACTAGGACCACAGTCAGAAACTAAAGGACCCAGACAAACTAGGTCATGTAGTTACACTAGCTATTTGTGTCTTTACTTATATTACCATCCAAGTTGACAATCAGTTGAAATGCTAGCCGGCTCCTTCCTCATCACCTTCATGTATATTGCATCTCTGCTGTCCACTCCACAGTCATCCCTTGGAGTCTGCCATTTCTTAGAAATACTATACTCGTGGGGTTTCCAGCCTTGACATTCCTCTCTGATCGTGACCTTCTGATCTTGAACCTGAAACACTCATCAGGTCCTAGTGAATTGCATCCTTCCCTCGTAATCACCCCACACCCTTCGACAAGGCTTTTAGTTCATTATCCTCCTTTTTAAAAATCATTTCTAACACGAAGAGGCTCAATAGATAACCATTTTTACATATTTCTTCTAATATCCTGGACTTGTTCATACCCTTTGCATTTTCTGAACATACTTTTCTCAATCCTCTTTATCCAGGAAAAAATAATTTCTCTCTTTAATCGCTGCTGAGTTTTCTAAGGTTGATGCATCAAGTCGTGTAACCCTACCTGTTAATTCCATTTCTTATTCATGCTGTGACATCATCTGGGATCTTAATGTTCCTAGATGTACCTAATTATCCGTATTTGATGACTTATCACCTTCCATATAACGGTGTGCTGCGAGAATTAACATGCAATACCTGACTATTTAGTTAGGGGCACTGACCTCTTTTCCTTTAGATTTTCAAATTTAAAAAGGACAACAGCCAACACAACAATAGCCGGGTGTGAATGAATCAAAATTATACCTTTTTTTGTCAAATCGGCAAAAAATATATTTTGTTGATGTGCTGTGGAATTTTAATAATTATTTAAATGTGCCATGAGATGAAAGAGGTTGAAATTCGCTGCCCTACAATGTTCATTGGGTCCATTTACCTGAATTTGTTCTGATGTTCCTCTTGCCCAGCCGTGGGCAAACTACGGCCCGCAGGCCGGATCCGGCCCGTTTGAAATGAATAAAACTAAAAAAAAAAAAAGACCGTACCCTTTTATGTAATGATGTTTACTTTGAATTTATATTAGTTCACACAAACACTCCATCCATGCTTTTGTTCCGTCCCTCCGATCCAGTTTAAGAACCCATTGTGGCCCTCGAGTCAAAAATTGTTCTGATGTTCCTCTTGCCCATCACTGTGCCAGAAAAGCCAGCCCAGCACCAATGACTTTCTAGGTACAGTGGGCCCTTTATATTATTATTATTTTATCCATAAAAAATATTTTGCAAATGATTTACAGAAATAGGAATGAAGGGATGGTGAGAAATAACTTCATTTAGAAATTTTAATAAGAATTAATATCATAAATATTTTAATTTGAATTAAAATTTATATATATATAAGTCCAGATTTTTAAGGTAGGAATTTCTGGAATGGGCACTTTTTTTTTAATGCAACTGCTATTCACCTGCCAGGCATGGACCCGGAATAGATCCATATTATAAATCTAATTCCATACTTCAAATATATCTAATTGGTTCTGGCTCATCATATTTCTTAGTCTTTTTCTCGCACTTGCATTTTCACTTGATAATTGTAAAAAAAACAAAAACAAAAATCAGTACTTTTAAAACTTTAAGAGTTTATAATTTTGTTGAAGTGAGAGCATCCATTTTCTGTCCACAATTGCAAAATACTTTTCAAATTTGGATTTATAAAAATTTGGAAACCTATTAGAAGCATAACCCAATCATGTTTATGTCTACATTGGTTCTTCTAATCACTTTTATAGACACTTCTGCCTTTGGTATTTGTCTACTTCTGAATGGTGCCAAAAAAATTTTGTTTCACAAATATAAGTGTTGCACAAGTATCATAAAAGAGGAAAGAATATTGTCAATGGCTGGCTCCTATTTTTTCCAAAAAAAAGATATATGTATATATATATATATTTGTATATATTTGTATATTTTTATTGATTTCAGAGAGGAAGGGAGAGGGAGAGAGAGAGATGAAACATCAATGATGAGAGAGAATCATTGATCGGCTGCCTCCTGCATGCCCCCCACTAGGGATTGAGCCTGCAACCCGGGCATGTGCCCTTGGCCTGAATTGAACCCGGGACCCTTCAGTCCGCAAGCCTGCGCTCTGTCCACTGAGCCAAACTGGCGAGGGCTCCGTAAAATATTGAATGATGTCTTCCTTCCTGTTGAATAACCAAGTGCATGAGAATGCTATATTTCCTCTTTGTTCTAAGAAATGCATTGCTCAGCTCCTGAGCTTGAGAAAATCCATCTAGGATATCATCATCTAAAAACTGATGGTCTGAGGTTTTGCTTATGTGATCAATTTCATCCATCTCCTGTTTTGTCTAATAATTGTGAAATATCCCCTGTCAATTTCTCCTATTTGCCAATGTGGAAAATGAACTTCTTTGATTTTCTGTTATATTCAATGAAAGTCTCTAGGCTTCTTATATACCTTTTTGAAAGATGATGCAATATTTTGGGAACACAGTAATAAAACTGTGATAACCTCTATTACATCATCAGCAATTCCTTTATTCTTTCATTGTTACATGATTTGGTCCTTTTTAGCAGAGATGGAAATAGTTAATGAGTAATCATGGAATGACAAAAATAGAAGAATGAAGTATATAAAATGTTCTATTGGACTGAGATGGTAATTATAAGATAGAGTTTTATTTGACTTTTAAAAAGTAAAATTTCTCTAATAGAGTAGAAAAGTCAGAAATGTCAACCTTGCAGATAGATAAAACTGTTCAAAATGAAACTCAAAAGGTAAAATTGTGTCCAGTGGACCCTGATGGTATTCCAAGAGTTAATAGCATATCCTGCTGAGCAGGAGTTTACATTTGTTATGGAACTGTGTGACTTTATACATTAAAAGATACTTGGCTAACTTTCTAGCCAAGTATCTTAATGTATAAAGGTAAGTGCTCAACAAATATTTGAATTGAATTGAATTGTCATTCCCATCAAATACATACACAGACATAACTGGTAACTTGATGTTAAACAAATTTGGCTTTAAAACAAAAACTACTAAGGAATATCATTCCAGACAAGCAATAATTAAGTGAAATTGCATCAGGAGTCTCTAAAGCTAGAAACATTGAAAAATGCTGGGACCTCTGGAATATGTGTTACAACTGTTTAGCTCCTTTACTACAGTTACTTCTTGAATGTCTCTTCATTGCTTCCAAGAGTGAAATAAAATAGAATAAAATGAAATTGGAATCATACATGAAAGTAAGATTTATCTCCATTTGAGCTTTTGGATAAAAGTCCATTCTTAGAGTGGCTTTCGTATTTATCCCAGCAAGCATTTTTTTGTTCCCTAGTGTTAAATTGGAGCTCTTTATTAAAAATAACAGTAGGCAAAATTTCAGGAAGTTCAAGTTATAGTCATGAGACTAGCTCAACCCCATTAGCGTTTGGCAGGCATCGTGTGATTTTAAAGATGAATAAATAAACATCAGTGTAAAGCGATGGTTCTAGACTAGGGGCAATTCTGCTGCCCAAGAGACCTTTGGAAATGTCTGCAGACATTATTAGTTTTCACTCCTGGGGGGTGGGGGGGTGCTCCTAGTATTTAATGGGTAGAGACCAGGGACATTGCTAATCATCCCACAATATAAAGGACAGCCCCACAACCAAGAAATGCCAATAAAACCAAGATTGAGAAACTGGTTTAGAAGTTTTTTCAGTACTGGGAAGTTAGGGAAAGTATTCTTTAAAAAAAAATATTTCCATTGCAAGCTTTTGTTTAACCCTGATCTCCTATGGACAGAAAAGCAAACACCCAGGAATATGTGTCTTGAATAGATCTTTTGTGCAGATGGAAATGATTGAGATGAAAACAAACCTTCTAAACATAACTGCCTGTGTGTGTTATGTGCTGATGCGTCAACTCCAACCTGGTGACCCTATGAATGAGTGATGTCCACAGTGTCCTACCCTTACCAGCCCCACTCAGCCCCTGTAGACTCACGCCTATGGCTTTTATGGAGTCAATCCATCTCGTGTTTGGTCTTCTTCCTTTCCTGCTGCCTTCTATTTTTCCCAGCACTATTGTCTTTTACAAAGAACCTTGCCTTTTCATGATGTACCCAAAGTAGGACAGCTTCAGTTTTGTCATCTTTGCCTCCAGCAATATTTCAGGTTTAATTTGCTCTAAGTCCTGCGTGTCTGTCTTTTTGATGGTCCAGGCGCAGTGGTTAGCAAACTCATTAGTCAACAGAGCCAAATATCAACAATATAAGGATTGAAATTTCTTTTGAGAGCCAAATTTTTTAAACTTATACTGTATAGGTAGGTACATTGTTATTAACTTAATTAGGGTACTCCTAAGGCTTAGGAAGAGCCACACTCAAGGGGCCAAAGAGTCGCATTTGGCTCGCGAGCCGCAGTTTGCCGACCACAGGTCCAGGGTATCTGTAGAGCTAACTTCCAGCACCATATTTCAAATGAATCAACTTTTTCCCATCAGTTTTCTTCACTGTCCAACTTCCCCATCCATATATAGTAATTAGGAATGTGAGGGTGTCAATGATCTTAGCCTTAACCTCTATTGACATATCTTTGCTGTTGGTGATTTTTTCCTAATTCTCCCATTGCTGCCCTTCTGAGTCTCAGCCTTTTCTTGATTTCTTGGCTGCAGTCTCCATTTGAATTGATGACTGAACCAAGGTAAGCAGTGTCTTCATTGTCTTTATTAAAGTTGTGTATTGCTTCTGTCCTCATGACTTTCGTCTGTTTGATGTTCAAATACAGTCCTGCTTTGGCACTTCCATCTTTCACTTTCATCAGCAGAGGTAATTCAGGTCATTGCTACTTTTTGCCAATAAGATGATGTCAGCTGCATATCTTTTTTTTAAATATATTTTTTATTGATTTCAAAGAGGAAGGGAGAAGGAGAGAGAGAGAAACATCAATGATGAGAGAGAATCATTGATCGGCTGCCTCCTGCATGCCCCACACTGGGAATTGAGCCCGCAACCCAGGCATGTGCCCTGACCAGGAATTGAACCATGACCTCTGATTCATAGGTTGGTGCTCAACCACTGAGCCACACTGGTTGGACCAGCTGTATATCTTGTTACTGATATTTCTTCCACCAATTTTCACTCCTCCTTCCTCTGAATCTAGCCCACTTGTTCATATATGTTCTGTGTACAGATTAAACCCAGAAGGAGATAAAATGCACCCTGTCTGACACCCTTACCTACAGGAAACCATTCTGCCTCTCTGCATTGTTGCGCATCAGGACAGTCACGTGCTCAGGCATGCCTGTTCCTCTCAGAGCAGCACATAGCTTTTCATGATTGGCACAGTCAGAAGCCTTATTGTAGTCTAAAAAACGTAGACTAACCTGAAATTCTATAGAGCATGCCAGTATTCAGTGAATGCCTGTCTTAAGTGTTTCTTCCTTTCCTGAATCCAGCTTGAACATCCAGCATTTCTTGCTCCACATAAGGTAGTAGAAGCCTTTGTTGCATCACTTTAAGCATCTCTTTGCTTGGGTGGGAAATAAGAGCGATGGTCCTATAGGTGCTGTACTCCTTGGCATCTCCTTTCTTGAAGATTGGGAGGTGTATAGAACATTTCCAGTCTGAAGGCCATTGTTTTGTTTTTAATATTTGACATATTCTTGCTAGGATTTTGACAGATTCAGTCTCAGGCTTGAAATATTTCTGTCAGTATTTCATCAACCCCGGTGATTTATTTATTTATTCATAACTGCATCTGTAGGTTAAAATATCATCATCAAAAATGTGCTAATACAATGGATAATTAAGGCTTCTTATTTGCACCCAGTTACTTCATTAATTCTAATCATTATGTCAAATATTTTTCTTTTTATTAGTATAGTGCTGTCTGTTTTGACTACAATAAATACTGGCCTATTTTTTGGGACAAACATCATATTTTGAAATATTTGGTGTGTGTAGAGGCATGGAAGATTATCTCCACTTGAAATATTTTTCTATTACATGTAATTAGAAAACTGTTGAAAGTATGATAATTTTTCAGTGGGTCAGGGAAGATCACCTATAATTTAAACTTATTGTAAGTTCAGAGTTTCTATTCATTTTTGTTTTTGTTCATTTGTGTATTTTATTATGTATTTGTGGTAAAAATGTAATAGTTTTATTTTTAAATAATATCTTAAGACATTTAAAATGCATTTATAATTCCTTTAATTATGTGTGTTTCTTCAAAGTTTGTTTATCCATGTCACCATTGTCAGACATTTTTTGCCTCTTATGTTTGTGAAGCCATGTTTTTGAATTCTTTAATGAATTCAGATTTCTTCCCATATTCCATAATAAATGCTTTAAGGTAGATTTCCAAAGGTAGGATTTGGGGGTTAAAAGATGTGAGTCTTTTCACATCACTTAAAATGTATTTCAATAATGTTTATGCCCATTTACAGTGAGGTAGCAGTAGTGGATGAATTTATTTGGTCAATGTATACTAGCCTATGCTGGAGGATATTATTTTTAATAATGTGGCCCCTCTCCATACCCCCAACCTTTCAGGGTTTTCTAGTTAGTGAGTCTCATGAAGATATTGACTAGGTTTTATCTTGTATACCCTTTTCTGTGCATGAATAGTAATAGTTATAGATATTATGTGGCCTTGCTATGTGCAAACCACTTTCTGAACACCTTGCATATGTTAACCCATTTAATGGTCACAGCTTTTTAAAGTCCATTTTTATTTGTAGAATGACTTAATGAGTTTTATTTGGGCTTTTCCAAAACTGGGAATAGATATGTGCTGATATATCTATACTTGAGAGTTTAGTTTTGTGTGTGTGTGTGCCAAGCAAAAATTACAGGTAGTATTTCAAATGCTAAGTTCGTCCAAAACCTTCTGCAAATTCTTTTTCCATTAATTCTACATTAGAATTGTAGTTAACAATCTGCACTTTTCTCATCCAATTACATTTCCTTAATTTTACCTGTAGAACATATATAAATCATAACTTTAAAAATGATTAATTCATTCAGCTTTGAGCATACAAAGTCTCAGGCCAATAAATAATTTTGATTGAATGATTCATAATATATTTGAGGTAAATGCAAAATGCTTCACTTTTACTGATAATCCTACATAATAAAGAGCTAATATGCTAATTAGCCCAAAGAGCAGAACAACCGTCCGAATGAAGCCAGGGCTGCGCGGGCCGAGCCCCTTGCACGAATTTCGTGCATCGGGCCTCTGGCATAATATATGTTGAGTCCATGTTGTTTAATCTGCCCTAGTAATGAGCCTTCAGGAGGATGGAGGTGGGGAGGTTGAGTCTAAGGCTTTAGATTAGTTTAGTATAGATGAAAAATATCAAGAAAGAAAAAAGTACGTTGTGACACATGCCTAGAAAAGGGCCAGGACCTGTAGAGGGCTAACTTATTTCCCTGGAAAAGCATCATTTAACCCAGAGTTCCTAAAGTGAGTGAGCTATTTTCTCCACGTTCTTGTTTGGTAGTAGGGAACTGAGGATCCTGGGGAGACAGAATTTATAGACCCTACTTCTACGTTAGCAGACATCTGCTCAATCTAATGCTCTTTAAAAGGACAGAAAGGTGTCTTATTCATTATTTATATGCAGTGTTCCACAGAGATGTCTTTTTTGTAGAGAATGGGGTTGTTATAAACATAGAGAAATATATATAAAAATTACATCTCCCTTTGATCAATAGCTAGACTGTTTTAATGTTATTGTTGTTTTCAGATGATTTGTCATTATTGGAATCAAATAAGGTAGAAACAGAGCTAATAATACAGTGTGTAAGCCCATCATGTTAAAAGTATTTATGGAGGGAAATGTTAATCCACTAACTGCATCCCAACGTAACATGTCAAAATACAAATCATTACAACGGTAAGCTTACTCTGATTTGAAGCTGTTGGTGGAGTTCTAGTGTAAATAACAGGAATGTGGTTTCGGTGTCTTGAGCTACCTTTCTGGTAGAACTTGTGACGTAATAAATACAAGACATAGCCACAGCAACTGGGAGCATTTTTTCCTATCACATGAGCATGAGTATGAGATTTTTTTTGTATTCATTTATTAAGCTCAAGGGGTGGGGGAGTTACCTTTGTTCCAGAAACACAGAGGATTGCTAATAATGCTGGATGCAGCCCATTTTCAGTCATTTCCCTGAAACTCGAGCAGAGACCCACACAAGCTGATGCTCAGCATAAGGAAAGAAATCTTGATCATGATCATGACTGCAATCAGCATAAAATGCTCTTGTTAAAGCTTGATTTGTGAGTGGCACACTGCTAGGTAGAGTTGAAAGCCCATTTAACTATGGTCTGTGTGCTCCAAGAACTTTTCTCAGAAATAATCACCAGTGGGTAGTATGGAGGGTGCGTTTTGCAAATACATTGTCTGCCCTTTGTGAAAGCTTGTGATTGAAACATGTGATATGTGGTGCAACACACTTTCCCAGTAGCTTGGGATGTAGAAACAGACATAGCTCTACCTGAACTCGGGCTGTTGTGAGGATGCGTGCTTATTAGGGACCAGTACTTTTATCTGTTTTTAAAATTGGGTATAAGTGTTTGTTTGTATTTTAGAGAGTGTTATTTGACTTGGTCTTATTTAGATCTCTCGAGTTGAAATTCTTTGAATATGTGATCATCTTTCAGCTACTTTTCTGCTTGCATTGTAAGTGGTATTAACGACTCAAGCGGGGGTGGGTGGCAACTTTAGAGGAATACAAAGTGAATCATACAGATGATAAATTACAGCCTCCCATCTTTGCCAGGGAATGAGTCAAGGAAGATTGGATTTGATGAAACAGCTCATGGCTTTGAGAAGTAACAGTCACGCTGCTGGGTTGGCAGCTCCTAGCACTGTTTGAGGCTGTAACTGGATCCCTGAGTCTTGTACTTAAATGAGAAAACTAATTTGAAAATGATGAATAGGAGAGTAGCAGAAGCTTGCATTCTCTTGAGGGAGCTGGCTGCCAACTTTAATAAAAAAAAAAATGCTGACTTTCTGTATTTAATAAGCATGGGCCACATGTATGTCAAGAAGAAAAACAAAGCACTTTAATAGCCTTAACCAGATTACAGATGTATGGCCAAGCCGGTGGGGCTTAATTTGGTTTCCAGGCAGGGGATGGCTGGAGGTGGGATGCCTTTGAAGTTCAGGGTTGGGATGCTACCATCTGAGCTCACCTGGCAGTGGCAGCATCCCCACCCTTGCTTAGGGCCTGATGGCACAAGCTGCCCTAGTAACAGGATATGGCAGAATCCGAAGACCTGGGGAACAACTTATTTGTAGGGAATTATTTGGAGAGTTGGATTATTCAGTGCAGAGAATTTTATGCCATTGACACATGAAAGATCTCTCTTTATCCCCCAATGTCTTTTAATTAAACTGTTTAAATTTTCCAAATTAAAAAAAATAGTGGGAATAAAAGAAAATTCAGATCCTTATGATTTTAACTGGTTTCTGGCAATAGTACTTCAGACACAAATTCCTTGTCAAAACCAACATTTGAAGATTATCTTCATTGGAAAATCCCTAGTTTAATTTAGATGGAATTTCCCATTGTTACATGTAAAGGTAGCCTTTAAAATTCTGTATTTTTTGTTTTTCCTTTGCCTCGAGATGCACATATTAGCATATTATGTCCAAAGAAGTGTCCTTTACTTGATATAACAATAAACATCATGCTGGATCTTTATTTGGAAGTTGATTTTATTGAAGTTGGCCTCCAGGAGCCCTAAAATGGGAAGTCAAGCTATAGTGCATGATGCTTCCCTCTCTTAGTCTAAACTAGTAGCAGGATCTTATCACAAAGAACTCAGCAAATTTTTAATAAGCAATGTTTCCTTGGTCCAATCACTCCCCTACCCATAATCTCACACTGTCAGATGGAACACCTTCCTTTTGGCATAATGACTAATCCCCCACCTCTGGTTTGATGATCATGGCTATTGAAACAAATTTCTTTTTAATTAGGTCTTTTAAAAGTATTATACACCTAGTAATTATTGTATTCAATAATAATAGATAATAACTCCTTAAGCACTTTCTGTCCTAGATGAGGTTAAGAACATTATTAAAATAGGTTTTGAAGGTAAACAGCTAATGGCATTTTTATCTGATAAATTTAAATATGTAGGAGTTCTTTTTTATTTTAGGAAAGCAAAAAATATTAGAAAATATGATTCCCTAGGATTGGAAAACTAATGTGTAATTGCTTTGGGTTCTTTTGGTTATTTTAAATAGAAATTCAGTAGGTATTCAAATAGCAGTAAAGTCATTCTACTTTTCAACTTCTGTTTATTCAAAGACCTTCAATTTTATATTCAAATTAGAGGCCCGATGCACGAAATTCACGCATCCCTGGCTTCGTCCAGAAGTCGTTTGGAAGGACATCCAGAAGGTCGTTCAGCTGTCCAGTCTAATTAACATATTATGCTTTTATTATTATAGATTATATTTCAGAAATAGGTTTTGAAGAATCGTGGTATCTTAAGTAAGGGTATATTAAAGTTCCAATCTTTTGCCTCCTGGATCATGCTGTTCATTTGTTTCATTTTAAGTGTTGGTACATCCTTTGAGTGTTGATGGGTCAGCCTCAGTGGTTCTCAGGAGAATTTATAGTCCCTATTATTGGAAAATTGGAGCCATGGAGTCACACACACATGGAAGCACTTAGAAAATGTTTACAAGGTCGTCAAAAGGTAGCAACACTGCATTTGCAGTAGTTTAATGCGGTTAGAGCCAATCAGAGGAACAGGATGGTGAGACCACTTTCATAGCATCTCAAGTCCTAGAGTCCAACCTCATGCGCAACTCACCATCAGTGCTGAAACACACTTAGCAAACCTGTGAACAGACCGTTCATAACAAGATAGCCTTCCCAACTTCCTTCCATTTGGGAGTGTTCTTACCCAACATGCACATCGATACATAGACTCTGTGTGCCCCATTCCTATCTCAAATACTATAGTATTTAGAACCTCTGGGATCTTTAGCCCTGACTCTTAAGTAGGACTGAATATGCTTCTGCTCATGACCCCTTAGCCTCCTTCTTAAACGCGGGTACTTCTGAGATGGTCAGCATTTTCAGAGAGTGTTTCTCCTGATTGGAATTTAAAAACTATAAAGGCCCTCTATTAGAAATTGACAGACAGGAATGTGATGTGACTATCCCACTGTGTCCCCAGGGGCTTATTTTGTTGTGAGCTGTCTGTTTATAAAGAAATTGCTTTCTGATGCCCAGCCTGGCATGTCCATAAATAGCCCTTCCTCACGTTTTCTTGCCCTGTGAGCAGCTTTCCAAAACTGACTCGCCTTCATCACATCACAGAGCCAAGCTTTCCAGCCATTGAAGAGAAGGAGCACCTGTGGTTGGGCATTGACCTATGAACCAGGAGGTCATGGTTTGAATCCCGGTCAGGGCACATGCCCGGGTTATGGGATCAATCCCCAGTTGGGGGCGTGCAGGAGGCAGCAGATCAATGATTCTCTCTCATCTTTGATTTTTTTTCTCTCTCTCGCTCTCCTTTCCTCTCTGAAATCAATAAAAATATTTTTTAGAAAAAGAAGAAGAGAAGGAGGAAAAATCATTTTTTCCCCTTTCTGTCCTTCCTGCTGTTATGAACTCTTCGATTGGCAGTGGTCATGTTGGCGTGTTTGGTGTTAAAACATAACCGCGTGCTACTGTTTTAATAGCATTCAAATAGCTAACTGGATTCATGGACATCTAAATTTAATTCCAGAAATCAATGCTATGGTAATAAGGACTGGGCCTGCATTCTCTTAGGCCTGGTAATCTAATTCCCCCGCCAGCTGAACTATTATGTGTGTCTGTTTCTTGTTATTATGCCTGTGAATTGCTCAGGCAGATGTGGTGATGGAGACGGGCATATTCCACTCTTGTTCATGGCTATACTCCGATCATTTTAACACAGGCTTTCTGTTTGGAGCTTTATACGACATTTAAGTCATAGCAGAGGATGTTGAGGGTGGTTCCTGGGTCATGTTTTAGAACCTCTGGAAGCACATCGCTGTCCTAACCTGGGATTACATTCCTGCCTGTCGCTCCAGTTGTGCTTCAGGACCTCATGCACCCTCACAGTTTAAGAAGAATACTGGTTTCATTTGATTTTTCTCCCGGAATTTTCCACTTAACTTGAAGAAATGACTAGCATTGGTGCCTATTATTTGATTGACAACATAAAAGAGCTCACACATAATAAACTGGCTGATGACTTGCGTCGGTTATCTTTGTTCACAAGTAGTACGAAATTGAGATTCTATAGGACACAAATGATATGGAAGTAGACTGGGTGACATTTGGGGCATCTGAGCAAGTGTTAAGTTTAGGATTTATTTGCGACGTTGTCTCAAGTGGCAGACTTTTTGTGCAGGAATTCAGATAGTTAAGAAATCAGTGATTGCACCCCATTTATCTCTAAGCAGATGAAGGCTTATACCATCTGATGATCAATGCCAATGTTTTCTCTGCCTCTTCTTCTTACTCATTTCTTGTGGAAATCAGATTTCAAGTATATTAGGGAAAGAGAACAGGTTTCCATGGAGCAGGAAATGTTAAAATAACTGATTAAGGTCTTCTGTATTTTTTAAAAAATATATTTCTTTTTTTTAATATATTTTATTGATTTTTTACAGAGAGGAAGGGAGAGAGATAGAGAGCCAGAAACATCGATGAGAGAGAAACATCAATCAGCTGCCTCCTGCACATCTCCCACTGGGGATGTGCCCACAACCCAAGTACATGCCCTTGACCGGAATCGAACCCGGGACCCTTCAGTCCGCAGGCCGATGCTCCATCCACTGAGCCAAACCGGCTCTGGCAAAAAATATATTTCTTTATTGATTTCAGAAAGGAAGGGAGAGGGAGAGATAGAAACATCAATGATGAGAGAGAATCAGTGATTGGCTGCCTCCTGCACTCCCCCTACTGGGGATCTAGCCGCAACCCAGGCATGTGCCCTTGGCCAGAATCAAACCTGGGGCCCTTCAGTCTGCAGGCTGATGCTCTATCCACTGAGCCAAACCGGCTAGGGCAAGGTCTTCTGTATTGACACTTCATTTGTCAATACACTAATAGTTCATTATTATGTTACTCAGTTTAATCAGCTTCTCCTTATTCTATTTTTTAGACACATGCTTCACCACGTTTGTATGTATTTATTACCCCCTGCATCATATTGAATCAAAATTGGAAAGGCATTTCACTGGGGGTTCTACACATTCTTATTGACCTTTCATTTATAAAAATTCTTTAAAATCTGAGTTATAAATGAAAATTCCTTCTCGTGCTATATCATCTCTGCACATATCTTTTCCTTTTCCACCCTCAGCAAAATTAGTTGTGGCTGTTCTGTCAGACTTTCAGTATTTGAAAGCCTGTTTCCATCTTCCTTTCTATCTTCCTAGATCAGGGAAACCTGTTCTGTGTCCCCAATATATTTGAAATTTGATTTTCTGTATCTGCCCAACTCACACTAGTATTCCAAGGCTCCGGGTTGGGTCTGACTCAAACTTTCCAAGAAGAAGGGTACCTCTCCCTTCTTCATCAATATGCTTCTCCTTACAGGCAAGAATCGGCATTGAGGTCATAATCCTCCCCTGCTGTCTCTTTTTCTGGGGAGAGTTAAATGTCAAATGGCAGCCCTCAGTCCTGTTTCTGTGGTGCTTCTTGTCCAATAAGACCCAGGGCAGAAGCTTCGCTATGTCAAAATCCTCCACCACCTCTACATCTTTTTCTTGTATTGGTTTTGTCATCTGAAGGAGGAAGAATCATCTATTTCTCCTTTATCTGGCCAGATGGTATGTGATGGACTTCCACATTTAACGCTTTTATTTCTGTCTTCATTTATCATCTTTCAAATGCTCTCAACCGTTTCTGCGCTGGCAGGTACATGATTGCCAAAAGGATATCTTAGTAGGACTTTGTAATTTTGTTCCAGATATGCCCTTCTTTTGCCTCCCAAACTGCTGATTTAAAACTCACCATTGTATATTACTGTATAGTAGTATACATATTTAATGCCATAAATATTATTTCTGGTCTAGTTCCCAAGTATACTGTGACTTACTGGCTCCCTTACTATTGTTCTCAGTATTGCATATTTCAATGGCTCTCAGAATATTGTTCCCTGATCACCAGCATAAGCATCATCTGGGAACTTGTTAGAAATGCAGTTTCTCAGGCTGAATCTTAGACCCACTGAATCAGAAGCTCTGGGTAGGGTGCCCAGTGGTCTGTGTTTTAAGGCCTTCCAGGTAATTCTGATACTCAGTAAAATTTAAGAACCACTAAATACCCAATAGTCTCCAAAGCTTACACAAGTAATAAGACTAAGGAGCACAACTATAAACTTTCAGTAGGCATTGCTGACCATGGGGTTTTACAGATTTATTTAAGCCATTTCTTTCCCCTTCGTTTCCAGTTTAAACTTTTAATAGCAATATTTGAATCTACTTCTGCCTACACTTCTTGAGTATTTATATGCAGATCTGTGTGGTATTTTCATATACATTATGAGAAGTCATCTCCATAACTCAATAAACTCCGTTTGGTATCCCCTCCCTCCCATTTAATAGACTTTATTTTTTACAGAAGTTTAGGTTTAGGTGAGCAGGAAGTAGAGACCTCCTCTCTACCTCCTTTTCCCTGGCTCCCTCCCCTCATTTCCTCTATTGTTAACATTTGCATTGTGTGTCCCCTGTTACAGCATTTTACAGAGTAATAAACTGCCCTAACGGTTCATGAGCTCTGCCTCTCCTTCTTTTCCTTCTTACCCTGCACCCCGGCAACCACTGCTTTTTATGGTCTCCATCATTGTGCTTTTTCCAGAATGTCAGATAGTTGGAATCATGATACCTTCTTTCTTCAACTGCATAAACTAAGAGTAGCCATGAGCAAGGGTTAAAAAGTTGCAGACCTACTCAGCTGGGATGATACTTGGACTTGCTGGCTACACACCTCATGTGCATTTTTAATTCAGTGCACATTCCCTCTCAAATTTCCAGAATGCCTGTTGTGGATTTTTTTTTCCTTTCCTGAAACCTGTTTAAATGACCCTCACTGTTCCTTCTCTTTTCTGCTCCAGTGACGACAAAGTCGTAGAAGTCACAGAGGAGGAGGAAGTGGCTGATGTTGAGGAAGAAGAAGCTGAGGACGATGAAGATGATGAGGATGGTGAGGAGGTAGAGGAAGATACTGAAGAACCCTATGAAGAGGCCACGGAGAGAACCACCAGCATCGCCACGACCACCACCACCACCACAGAGTCTGTGGAAGAGGTGGTCCGAGGTAATCCACTGTTTTCAGGGATTTTCTTTCTTGGGGGAAAATGAAAACGTCATAGCAACATTGGACATTTCTATCCAGTCTACTGCCACTGTCTTCCCAACCAAAAACAAAATTCAATCAACAGGTCTTATGCTTGTTGAACTCTTTTTGGTTAACAAGCAGTCCACCAATTCATTTCCGAGAATGTGAAGTCCTTAGGATACAGTCTATTCTGGACCTTGTATATGCAAATCCCAGCTTGTTCTGCAAAACCCATTTAACCAAGTGTTGACAACGGCTGTTAGTTAGGTGACCTCCTTGGCATTTCCCTGGCGGTGGGTGTGTATTACACTCGATTGTGTGTTACCTCTTTCACCACCTCGGCTATGAGCTTGAGGGCAAGGACTAGATTTTACTTAGTATTGCGCAGAGTGCCTGGCTTATAGAAAGTTTCAATAAATTGAGTTGAGTGAGTAGTTGTAATTATATTGCATGAAAGAAGAAAAGGGATATTTGGTGAATATAACATTATTTTTTGCTGTGGAATTTAACTTGGCTGGTTTGTGTTGTCTTTATTTTATTGGGACGTGACGGTGCCTTCTCGGCGAGGTTGACTTTCTCTGTTTAATGGATACTCCTATTGGGAATGTTGGCAACTGAATGAGCTCCAAGGCTTCCTTTTTGTCCCAATGAAATAAAAGCAAGCATTGAGCTTTTGGTAAACAAACAAATGTTATCGTAGCAACTAGTGAGTTCTTGGATTGAGCTTCTTAAAAGGTCTTTATATGTTTTACAGATAGTAAAAGATAGTCCTAGAATTAGATCAAGTGACGATGGAGGGAGTTACTGAGTTTCGATATATTGCAAATACTTTTAATGTCTACCCCAAATGTTACAACAGTGTAAGTCTTCCTCTCGCTTTTTATTAAGGTAAAAATTATGTTGGCTCTGTTGTTATATTTTAGAGATTAAAATGGGATATTTTCTCTGCCTCACGGAGATTCCTAATGATCACTATGGTATCTTCTCTTTGTTGCATTTTTATAACTTTATTGAGGTGCAATTTACATATGACATTCACTAATTTTAAGTATATAAGTGTGTGATTCGGCAGCTTTGATACATTTACCAAATTGTACAACCATTATCATAATCCAATCTTGGAACATTTTCATCATCTCAGTAAAATCCCTCCTCACACCCATTCATAGTTAATCCTTGTTCTCACCCCAGCCCTGAGCAACTACTATCTTCTTTCTGTCTCTGCAGATTTGTCTTTTCTAGACATTTAATATAAGAAGGATTACATGGGCTTTTGGTGTCTGGCTTCTTTCACTTAACATAGTGTTTTTGAGTTTCTGCATTTCTTCAACTGTAGCTTTTAAAACTGAGATTATTCTGAGTTGAATGCTCAGAGTTAGCTTAAAACATTGTAGGTATTGCATATTTTTTTAAAAAAGAAAGATATAGTCTAAGATGGATTTTTTATCATTCCCTACTTAATGACAACTTTATATCCAATTTAGCACATTCGTGCTTGTGTAAGTAGATACACATGTAAGCAAATGCACACTTTGATCCACTGCTTCGGGAATCCTTTTCCACATATTTTTCATACACCTAGTAGGACTATCTGTGGCAGATCTGGCCAAATGAACTTGTTAGCTTCTATTTTCCTAGTAGTGAAAGACATTTTTCAGGGCTTTTCTTTTTGAAACCTGAAAGGCATGTGACTACAAATTAACAACAGCTAGTAATCTACAGTAACATTGAAGTTCTTGTGTCTCCATCAAGACAGCAATTTATATAATAATTAATGCCCATTTATTCAGCATTAGCTTTTGGAGCCCCTGTTTGGTATAAGCCATTTTCTAGACTCGGTGGATCATATGATGAAAATTCATAGGAATTGACATAACTCATGTAGTACAATGAAAATCAGGCACACAAACTTAAGCCCATATGCAGACCAAGACAGAATTCTCTTGCGATAGTACAGTCTTGTTATGTTCTAAATATGTTCAGTTCTTTTTGCTTCAGTTTCCCTCTAAATGTAACATTATTCTATACTAGAGGCCTGGTGCACAAAATTCGTGCACAGTTAGGGTCCCTAGGCCTGGCCAGTGATCAGGACTGATCGGGGCCTTCTAGCTGACAGCCAGGGCCTCCCTTCCCTGGCTGCTGGTGGAGGCCTTCCTTCATTTTGTGCCACCCCCTTGTGGTCAGTGCACATCATAGCAAGTGATAGAACTCCCAGTCTCCCAGACGAACTCCCGCAGGGACACTTTGCATATTAGCCTTTTATATATATAGATTAACATAGAAATTGAAAGGACATATGTTGTAATATTTTCTATAGAAAGACAGAGGCAAGTAAAAGATGACTTACTTACTTATAAAAATCTTCAGGGTAGAGCTACGATAAGAAACTAGCCTTAAAAGATAAGTTAATAATGTTGATGGCAAGAAGAGGATGAAAACAACTTTCTAAAAGCAAATGCCTGGTCACTTAAAGGTACTGATTGTTAATACCAAAAATAGAAGAGCCTTCAGTGGGAATTCATGCATCCCCATATAAGACGCCTGAAATGGCCAAAACTTATAATGGAGGCAAGTCTTTCTTGGGAAGGAGGCCTCAGGGGAGAGACATGTTATGGTATATTGTGTCCACATCAGAGAGTGTTCTGTATTCCCAGCTAATTTCAATAAAGGAGTACAGTTTGGGATGGTAACATTGAAGGGGCCAGCTACCTAGAGCCCTTTTCCTCCACAAAGCCCGTTTTCTCCCTCCTTTGTTTGGCGTAGAAGAGGAGTAATGGTGCTTCCCTGATGGAGACCAAAGGCAATGCATGGGTGATGCCTAACTTTACAAAACCCTAATTACAGGTAGCCTGCTCCTGTGCTGAAAATGAAAACCAGAAGTGACTTGCAAAGAAGAGAGACTGAAAGAGACTTATAATCTAGTTTTCAATGTTTATGTTTCAGTGCCTGAGAGAAAATGTGATTTACAACCGTACTTAATAAGAAAATTGTTTCTTCATTACCAATACATTGCCACTGACATGAGTCCTTATTGTGCTTCATAAAAAAGAACACACACACACAAAAACTCAATACTTTTGTAACCAGTTAAAATTTGAAAGGAATAGGCAGAGGGAAGAAAAATATGGGACATTTCAGCAGGGTCATAAAATTTCCAGCCATTTTGTATCAGAAGCAATGACGTCAAAGTGTAAAATATGAGTCCTAACCGTGTTACTGACTCCAGAAGAGAAAGGTATTACTTGGAAGAGCGCACACTGCAACATCCATTAGGCTTTAGGATTCACTGTTTTGAGTTGTTAAAATAATAAAAATAAACTTGGATATTGATTTAATAAGCCAATACCAATTTGAATAAAGCAATAGTGTATTTAGACACTTGTTCCTAATTTTCTGTGTTTTGAGAAGGAATTACACTCCATAGACCCAAGACGTCAGGGTCATTTCTGGCATCAGGGTTAATTTCATGAACTTAACTCTCACTTAAACATGTATATTGTAACAAATGACCTAATCTTTGATGTAATCTAGCCAGTGTTGTCCATCCAGCATAACTGTTTTCCCCCTTATGTTCACTTACTCGGCAGATAGTCCCTATGTCCTTGCTGATTGCTGGGCACAGTGGAAGGAAGGTGTAATGGGAAGTTGGCCCCGACAGGGTTGTGGCAGATGGGGCTGGGATCCTTGTGTTTTCAGAATCACCACTCCCCTTGCCCTTTGGGGTGATGGTTCTGTCTCTGAGTCCTTGTAACTCGGTTATGTGGTAGAAACTACTTCCCCCTTTAAAGCCAAGGCCACTGAGGCCTAGCGACTTTTCTTTTAAATTGCCGGTAGCGACAAAGCTGCTACACTCATGTCAAAACTTTGCTGTTTTGCTTGTAAATACACACTGTTTCAGATGACCCCGTGCTCCCTTATAACTGTGTATTCCTTTGCTATAGGCATATATTCATGTTACTGTTATTTCACACTGAGCATAATGATCGGGAATCAGCAAACTATGGCCGTGTTTTCTAATTCAGTGGTCACCAACCAGTGGTCCGTGGACCACTGGTGGTCTGTGAGGTCCAAAAGGTTGGCGACTGCTGTAATCTAACTAAAAGGTTGTACTAGGACACAGGCAACCCATTTGTTTACATCTTATCTGGTTGCTTTCATGGTACAGAAGCAGAGTGGAGTGAACATATAACCCGCAAAGCTAAAAATATTTGCTATCTGGGCCTTTATAAAAAACCTCTGATACTGATCATTAGGAAAATACTACGAAGCTCTTTATATTTCAGATACTGTATGCCCAGTTCATTTCATGAGGGTAGTTTTGTTATGGTTAGAGGCAGACTAAGTAGAGTGTTTAAGAGGATTATTTTATTTTCATTTTGTTTTCTTTTTTTATGTTTTTAGCTTTAAAATTTTATTGAAATTCAGGTTTAGAACTTAACAATTTAATACAATAGTATAATGAATATTTTCTAACCAGTATTCTCACCTGCTTTATATGATTTCTGGGTACAGCTTTTAAGAATTAATACTTTCTGCCTAATTTTCCATAATATGCCAGTTATACATTCATTAAAATCTCAGATACTTTCTTAAAATTATTCTTATCTCAATGTTGAATTTTTAAAAATAAGCTCTAATATTGAAAATTTCAGGCATTAATATTGCAGCCACTGTTATACAGGAAAGAAAAAAGTTTACAATCTTAACTGTTTAAAATTATTAACATTTATTGTAGTAGTGTAATATGAATTTTTAACGTACTTATATACATTTTTCACCAAAATGCTCAACCATTTCCTACTGAAGCATGTCCAGAATCTGAGAGAGGATTTTTGATCATTGTGTGGGCGTGGGCCAGTTACGTAACCTTGGAAAGTCTGTTTCACGTGTGTAGTGTAGATGCATGTTTGTTGTAACAATTACATATGATTCGTTTTAGGTACTGACCGCATATATGCCTGGCCCATGGTATTTCAGTTTGTTTTACAAGAATACACTTCCCAGAGTCGAATCTTGGCTCTACAACGTACTATGTAAATTTGTATCAATTGTATAACAGTTGGGCCTCATTGCTTCCCTCTGTAAAATAGTGTTATAATAATACCTACCTCATTTTAATCATTTTGTGAGGATTGAGTGAAGTTATCATGGGAAATATTTGGTACAGTTACTGGTAGACAGTAAGTGCTCAGCTGACAAGGTGCTACGGTTGTCATGGTTATAAGCATTATGTATTCTGATCCTCCAGAGAAGTAATGTTTACTACGAATTAGAAATGCCAACAATAAGCCAACAAATTGTCATTTTAATTATAAAAGGCTTAAATGCGGCATCCACATTATTTTTTTTTCAATAAGAGAAGTGGTATAAAAGAGGTACAATCTATGCTCAGTGATCTTGCCTGGATTGTCAGCTTTCTTCATTATTTTTCCCAATGAAAATAAAAGCTTTGATATTTCTAGTGTTATGGCATATTGAAAGAACAATATTAAGTTCAGATTTCTGAGAAGTCTGAGTTTTCATAGACTTAAATATGATAAGACAATTATTATTGGTATTGGATTTAGGGCAAACGTATTAAAGCTGCTTTAATGTTGCTTAAGACAGAACTTCAAGGCAAAATTAAGTTTCTGATACATATATTTATTTGACTCTTACAACTCTACCAAAGTATGTTATGTCCCTCACTAGATATGGGCGAGCTTCTTTTAATAAGCTAAAACCTATGCAGCTTTTGACTAATCCTTTCCCTCTGGTCCTTACAAAGTGATTGAATCTTACCCGTCTATTTTTGACTCTTCAGCTGCACAAAGAAGGTGTGGTTGATTATGGTGCTTCTCAAACAATATTTATGCAAGTCACTCGGGCACTTGCTAAACACAGATCCTGAACCAGTAGGTCTGGTGTGGGTCTTGAGAACCAGGTGATGCTGGCCCTACTGGTCCTTGGGCAGCTGTAGCATTTCATGTCCCACATACTGTGCAGATTTAGGAGGTAGAGGCAGGGACTAAGAAACTAAAAGGGAAAACCTTCCTTTTCTATGGTGTTGTTCTTAATATATTATCAAATGTCACCAAGCATGACAGAACTCTGATATGTCTACCCACTAAGCAATTTTGTAATAATTCAACTGTCAAGACCAAGCAAATTAGAAAATTCTTAGAATTTCCCTCCCTATATAATTGTTTCTAGTTTCATTTGTGCCCCATTGCCTCTCATTGGTGTGGTACAGCCAACTCCTACTAGCCTGTAAACGCTGATATTAAAAGTATTGAGGAATTTTGTGAGCCACAACCATTGGTAACGTGACATTCCAATTGAGGCAGTATTGACACCATGGACACTGGCAAACAGTATAAATCAGTGTTTTGTTTTTTTGCAGACAACCACATCTTCCCTCAAACTCAATAAGAAAAATCACTTTCTCCTATCTCATTTAGAGTTTAGAGCTTCCAGTCATACTGTGTTGGGCTTCAGACTAGCCACACAGCTTAGAGAAAAACAAGTTTATTCCACAACAAAGAGGAAACAAAGGTATCGGGAAGTCATAGTGGTGCTCTATTGTCAGTGCTTTCCAACACCATCGACACAAGAGTGCTGATTAATAGTCTAGATGTGTACTTTACAAGTACATCTCCTCAGGTGGTGTTTTATAAATAGCCTTCTATCATGGAGGGACATGAGAATCAGGTCAGGTATATTTAGAGTGATAGATGTATTGGATAGCCCGAGAGAATCAACACAATTCAGTTAAAGGCAAGTCTACTGCACATATCTTCTAGAGACTTCCGTGACAAATTAGCACTCGTCATAATGAGTCAGTGATTTCATTACTAGCACAGCTGTTCCCTTCATTTGTTTATATATTTCAGCCCATATTTCAGGCTTACATGAGATTTGTCATGAGACTTTAGTTGGAGCCTGCTTGCCTAATTTTACATGCCTCTTTTCAGTAAAATATGATTAGCAGGTAATAAATATCTGACAACTTATTGCCCTGATTGGAGGAATTTTCTATTGGCTGTGTTTTTTATGACTACTTGCTCATATTTGCAAGCACATTATAAATTCTCTTTTCCATTAAAAGTATCTACTTTGTGAAAAAAAAATTCTAATTCTTAAAAAATAGCCAATTTTCTAGTGTGTTGATTTTTAAAAAAAATTTCATCCATAAGAATCAAACACAATCTGTCTACTCATTCTTTAACAGAATATAATATCGGTTCTAATAACTTAGGCTCATGAAGTTTCATCCTATAGCACTACTAGCAATAACTTAATCAGGCTAAAATCTAAAGTTAGTATAAATGATATTGGGGTCATTTGTTTTCATTTTTAATAGATTGTATGATTAGGTAGATATATAAACACTCATTCAAAATATTAATTCTATTGGCCTGGTGCACAAAATTTGTGCACGGGGGGGCGGGGTTCCCTCAGCCCAGCCTGCAGCCTCTACAATCAGGGACCCCCTTGGGGGATGTCTGACTGCCAGTTTAGGCCCAATCCCACAGGGATTAAGTCCAGATCTCGCAATCTGAGACCACTGGCTCCTAACCGATCACTTGCCTGCCTGCCTGATGGCCCCTAACTGCCTCTGCCTGCCTGCCTGATCTCGCCTCCAACTGGCCTCCCCTGCTGGCCTGATATCGCCCCCAACTGCCCTCCCCTGCCGGCCTGATCATCCCTAACTGCCTCTGCCTTGGCCCCCACCACCATGGCTTTGTCCGGAAGGAACTCAGACATCGGGAAGATGGCCAGTTGCCCAGTCTAATTAGCATATTACCCTTTTATTAGTATAGATAAGCATATTTAGTATATTTCAGTATCCCTGTCATTATATTCATTTTATTTTATTGTTAACATTAAAGAGCTGACTTATGAGATCAAATTATATTTGTCTTCTTTCCTTTACCCTTTCTATGTTAAAATTGCAAAATATGTAAATTTTAACATATTTTTAAATATGTTAAAGGAATGTAGATATATTTGTATGAACTTTAATTGTGCATATGTTCTTGCAGCATTTGGAGAAACTATGCTTCATAACTTTTTTGTATGCTTCATAATTTTTTTACAATATCAGAATATTCAATTCCTAGCTTTTTGTAAATAACTCTAGTTTGATTAGTAAGTTGGATTATTCAGGTGGTTGCTATTTATAAATTTAGACTTCATACATTCCATGTAATACAGGCTTTTATTTTACATACACTCCTATAGTCTGAGAATAATTGAAATTTAATTATTAAAATGAAATAATAAAAAGCTTTCCATTATTCTAAAATTATCCTTCAGTTAGTGCTTATTTGAAGCTAATTATTTGCTAATCTGTTAACTTTGCTTTTGAAAATGGCAATATAATTATCATATATTTGAAAGTGGGGATTTTTCTCCCCATCCTAGCTTGACACTTTCACAGCTGTCTTCATGCTGAATTTTTTAAAAAGTGTAAAATTAGCATTCTAATTTTGGTTGTCCACAAAAAATTGCTCCAATTTGAAATCCATTCAGAGTTAATATTTTGTGATTAAGCATTATATTTTGGACAGTGAATTACATAATCATTTTATATAATGTAGGGAGCTCTCGCTCTGCTTCTACCTTGTGTTTGTGTAATACTGGTTTTTACCAAATGCAGTTTAGTGTTGAAAGCAGCACAGATCTCAGCAAGGACCTACCTTACAAAGATCAAAAAGGCATAGAAACATTGTCCCCAGTGTCCACACCAAAGTCATGAAGCTATTTGAGGCCATTCCAGGTCAGGAGTTCAGCAGCTGCAATAATGTCTCAAGAGCCAACAAAACATTCTCCAGTTGGAGATTTTGTCACTCTTTCATTGCTTTTTTTGATTGATGCGTTAAGACTCTCTCTGGAGATTTCAGCAAGACTAGGGGACCCATCTTGTAGTTCTTTCTGTTTACTTAGTTGGCATATAAATGGATTTTGAGTTCTGGATGCTTTTTCTTAGTGATTGGGGCACTATACATTAGTTATAACAAAAGGTTTCATAGCCATTTAGAAAAAGACAGAAGAAAAGTAAAATTAATATACTATAAAAAATGGATGTGTCATTATAATTCATGCTTGGTATCAGAAAACAAAAGTATATTGTAACACTTGGGTTGCGGGAAACGAGTTAAGTCGGCTCGTGTGAATTGCGCGTACTCCGCGGGAGCCGTCTTAAACTCGGTTCATATAGATTTGCGGTGGAGTGCGGGAAACGTGTAAACTCGGGCCGATTGTAACTGCGTATTACCAAATATTTCATTTCAATCGAACCCATACTTCAAAAGATATAGGCATTTTAACGCGCCATCTTATATTTTGGCGGGAAATTCACCCGACACCGTAGTGGTAATATACTTTTGTCATTTGAGTTTTGGACCAAGAGGTTTTGCCTCTATCAGAAGTAAGAAATTGTTACTAGTTTACACCAGGCAAATATCTATCACAGATTATCTCCTTGGTCATCATTCTTTCATCTCATTACTTGCACCCACCTGAAATTCTACCACTTTTATTTAGTGCATAGGAGATACCGCAAAGGCATGCTTCCTGGCCTGCAGAGCTGTGATGTGTAATGGGGCCTGTGGCAGACAGGCGTCAGAAGACACTTGTTTGGTGCTCTGAGAGGTATAAAATGGGAGGATCAGCTTGCATTGTTGAGGCATGGTGACTTGTCGCCTGTGCTCCTGTGACTTCGGGTCATACATTCTGTGCCTTCCTTGGGAGTGGCCGCTTGTGACTCCAGTGCCAACGCCAACCAAGTGGAGTCTCAGAACACACCATTGCCTGGTAGTCTTGTTGGAATCAGTACTGCCTGAGGAAGAGATGAATGAGAAGTGTTATCGCCTCTTAGAAAAAGAAACATTTACATGCATGTGTACAAATTGGTGAGGGAGATACAGAGAAGGGGGAAAACCAACCTACTGTTATTTATTACAACTAAAGATATAAAGTCCAGGAGTGGAGACAGCTGGTGGCTGTGGTTGGCAGATGCCCCACACGTGGGACTTGGTTTTTCACACTGCAGCCCAGAAGCTGCTTTGTCAGTAACTCAGAGAGGATTAGACCCCCCAAAACTAACTTACCCTTTAGAAATCAGAATGCTAGTCCTTTAATTTGGGGAAGATAAATCGAATTGCCTAGTGGGTGGGATACTTAACCTCAACAGGTTGGCAGGTTTTTGTCTTATAAGAGAATTCTATGCATAGAAACAACTAAATTGTGTTGCCTGGAGAGCATGGACTTCCAAAGCAACAGTACTGACTGAGATGATTTAATAATGAGTGACATTGAACTTGATGCTCTTGGAGCCTGGTGGTTCCATCTGAAAACCATCTAAAGAGAGCTGGAGTCGTCTTACATAGCTGTACCCCGGGCATTTCTCCTGCAGAGGGTTTGACACTCATCTCTGGAGCTCAGGGCTGACTGGCCCTCCCAACTCTGTTGACACCATCATGATGGCAGCAGCTTGTGGTTTTGCCATCAGCTCTTTGCCTTGGTTGGAAAGATCAATGAGTGGTGTGTATGGGGAAGCAAAACAGTAGTTCTCTTTGCCCTCCTTGTGGATCTTTGTGTTTGAGTAATTGATTATGGTCAGTCTTGAATACTCCTCATTTGGAAGCTCTGGGTTTTGTATGGCTTTTATCTTTTAGAAGAAGGTTGCTTTCCATGTTCTGTTAAGAATAAGCAAGACACTTGTGTTTACTAAGGTATCAGCAGGCTCTCTGTAATCCTGCCTGCAGCCTGGCATATCCATGGACTATACATGGGAGGTAGGTCTCTTATTCTAATCAAAGTAAAATGGAAGTGTTTGCTACACTTTGAGTCCATCAGGAGTTAGGGAGGGTGTCAAAGCATGGTGACAGGTAAGATGTGTTTGAATGTAAAAAACAGTGCATGGTATGTATTAACAAATTAGAGTTGCTTGATTCTGTTTTATTGTTTGGAACATTATTGTTCAAGGGACAGGTAAATATACAAATAATAGTGTTTTTTTTAATTAGAGATAATGTAACTGACATTAAGTCACATTGACAGATATTACATATACGTTCAAATATCATCAGTTATTGGACAGCTGAAAACTGGATCACCTTCAAAATATGTGTAATTATTTTGTGCTTCAAGTCAAGGCAGTTGTTATTAAAGAAAATCAGATATTTGTGAGAGGTTAAAGTTTTTGCATCCTCACCAGACACAATCCTTTTACCTGCAGAGTAATTTAAAGTTATTATAAGGGAAAAGTTTATTTTTCAAAGTGAAGAAATGTTTTGATGTGCAGATACCTCGAGGCCTTTCATATTAATCTAAAAGCAGCTGAAAGATTGGTTCACCTTCGGCTGGAACCCTCTTACTACCACGGAGAGCTGCACATGAAACCAGCTCTGAATGCACTGCTTTGTTTCTGAGGTGATCCTGCTGGGTCGTTAAATTCCTCCGTAAAGGTTTGGCAGACACTGCCCCATGAACCCAATGCGAGGGACCCCGGGGAGGACTCATGCGTTAAGAAAGTGAACATGTGCGTGAACAGCGAGCCGGTACCTTTTCATGCTAAATGTGGTTCCCCACATCTCCTCTGACTAGAGGTGTGCTCTGAACAAGCCGAGACGGGGCCATGCCGAGCAATGATCTCCCGCTGGTACTTTGATGTGACCGAGGGGAAGTGCGCCCCCTTCTTTTACGGCGGCTGTGGCGGCAACCGAAACAACTTTGACACAGAGGAGTACTGCATGGCTGTGTGTGGCAGCGTCAGTAAGTGGACCTTCCTCCAGCCTGGCCACCTCTCGTCTCTCTCGCCACTGACTCTGCTCCTTGTAACAGATTGGTCTTCCTGGTTCTTGGGGACGGGTCTGTTGCCACCACTAACCCCATTTCTGTCCACCTCTCCAATGGCCGGGCATCTCCTCCAGGATGTCCGACCATGAGCACACATCTCCGTCTCTCTCTAACACAGCATGGCCATGGTGTGTCCTTTGACTAGCTGTGGTGCACACGTCTTGCAGTCTCTAGGGACTTTCGAGTGCTTCTCTTTAAACCAAGCTGGGGTTGCTGTTTTGCCTTCTCAGCTCTTCTGCAAATGTATACATATGTGTTTGTCCGTGTACGTGTGTGTGTGGGTCTGTGCATGTGCACCACATGTGCAAATAAGGCTTACCACCGCAAGCCCGGCTGACGATGCTCCGGTTGCATTGGTAAGGCCTATTTGCTGTGACTGAGTACTTTTGAGTTATTTCATTACGTGGGTCTTTTATTGTGGTGGGGAGGGAATGGGACTGAATTGAGCACATGCCCTTCAAAGGTCAGAAGGGGGCCATGTCCTCGTGGCCCCTGACCTCACACGCGGACATTTGCAATGCCGGGTTTATATGTCTTCTCTTGGAAATAGATGACAACTCTTGACTTAAATTAGAAACCTTCAGTGACATAAGGCTCAGGGAATATCATTTCCAAAGCCTTTTCTCTTGAACTTGAAGCTGGTCAGAATTCTGGGGGATAAATAAATGAAGTCGAGGTGACTTCAGTGCGAGTTGAAACTCCTTCCACAGACGTAGGTCTCAGGAAGCCATACGGCGGGCATCCGGACTTCTGTTCTCAACAGCCTCCCACGTTAAATCCCCAACTTTATTTTATTGACTTTTTGTTCGTGAGTAGGAAGTTTTAACTACTCAAGAAATAGTTATGCAGCCTGATCAATTGAAGATTAAAATCAATAATTGTGACTTGTTTTGTTTGAGAGACTCCTGCCTTTTCTCCCCTCTTTGTGAGGGTAACATCACTGTTTCCTGCCTCAGTGATGGGGATTATATAAATGGTTTCCCGGTGTGAACAGAGGCTTAAGCTAAACAAAAGCAGGACCTTCACCGTTATGACCTTCTCTGGTGAAGCCCAGGATCCCAGTGGAATCTGATGGAAAAGTTCCCGTTGGTCTCCTGTGGAAGAGCTGTCCTGTGTGAGAACAGGTGTAGGAACTGGCGGCCCCACGGGCAGCCTTCCTGGCTCGGATTGGATGGTTGAAGCTTCTAGCACAAAAAAACTCCTTCAGTTTCAAACAAAGAAGTTAATTAGGTCAGGTAACCCGGAACATGTAGGGGATTCTGTCGCCTGGACCCTCTGAACAAAGGGCCCTTGTGAAAGGGATTCTGACTGGTTTCGCTGCTGGGGGAGATTTCCTGGCATATTTCCAACTTTTTCCTTCTTTTCCAAGGTGGATTTTTTATTTTTATTTTTTGGGGAGACAGCTATAAATATGTATGCATATAACGTATAAGAAAGGGTTTTTAAAAATTATTAGCAGTGATGGATTTACCTCAAGAGTTAGAAACACTAATTCCACCCCCCTCCCCCAAACACACACACACACACACACACACACACACACACCAGCAGCAGCAAACCCTATGGCAGCCCCTACACATACCCTCTCCATTTGATCAGTTTGGTTTGATTCAGACCATGAGCAGCCAGCGAGCACCAGAGTTCAGATGGAGCCTCTGGAGGCGCCCTGGATGGCACTCATTTTGCTGAGATTTACAAAAGGTTCATGCCCCCAACAGAGATGTAATGGATAAGCCAGGCAGTGCTCAGTTTCAAGGGAAGTGGGTTACAGAATAATTTATCAAGAAAGTAAACGTGAGAGGCTGAGGGTCAGTTAGAAAGGTGGACGAATAAGTGAAGAGTGAAGCCTCAACAAATAGCCCGAGCCGAGAGCTGAGAGCTGGAGGCCGCCCTGTGAACAGACGAAACGATAGAGATGCCATGGAGAATGGGTGGAAGGGAACTGGTGATGCTGGGCGCTAAGGGAGAATGGGAGTCAGGGATCACCCTTCAACAGGGGACTTGGATGTACTATCAGAGACAAAGTACCCAGGATTCCAAGATGTGATTGTGTAAACATATCTGTTGACTCTGGGTCCATGCTGGGGCCAAAACTCAGGATATTTGTTTAGTTTTTGTTTTTAATTCTGTGACTTTGTTTTTGATTTTTCCTTTGGTTAGTGGAATCATGTGAGTGAGTTTCAGCCTTCATTCCCATGTTTCTATTTTTGTTTTTAGTTATGTTCTTTTATTTTCTCCATAGTGTCCCAAAGTTTACTCAAGACTACCCAGGAGCCTCTTCCCCGAGATCCTGTTAAACGTACGTTGTAATTCACTTGAGGGGAAGGAGGGGAGGAGTACATTGCATGGCTGGTTTTAAGTCCAGTATCGTCACCTTCTTTGCATGGTTCTGTGTTTCTTGAACACCTTCCTGTCTTTGAATAAAATGTCTATTTTCATTGTCTTGCTTGAAGTGATGTCTGATTTTGCCAGATAACTTCAGCTGTCCGGCTAAGGGCCTTGACTAAGCTGCTTCTATTTCCGATCAGGTTCCTTTTTAGTTAGTATAGTTCTATAAAATACTGTATATACAACACTGCTATTGTGTTTTATTTGGCATCACTGTTTTGTTTCTTAAAGCTCACAGGTGCCATGGTTTAGCTATGTTTATAAGTGACTTGTTTCCCATGAAACAATATGCAATGCGCATGCATTGTACTAACTACAGGTACTGGTGCGTATACCTCACCCCACCCCCTCTCCCTCTGGTAATCAACAGAAAATTAGCATTTTTCTATATTATCCTGAAAAAAAATCTAGTCTCAACATCGATTAAAACAATTATCTTTTTTAAAAAAGAAAAAATTATAGTTGAAGAATTATGTAATTTACAAAAGATGTTAGCCGAAAAGTTTTTTACTGGCCTTCATAAGATTCAAATGCACTCAAATTATGTATAACTTTAGAGAGTGTGGTTTTTACTACCACAGTAAACATATTTCCTATTGTGAAAAAGCATCCTTTCTAAGAGTATTAGAAGTGAGTAGACATAGAAAGAGTAGGGGGAAATATATATATTACATGTAAGATTGATAATACATTGATCTGTGTGGCATTTTCATGGACCATTTATTCTTCTGAGGAACACTGTGGGCATTTTCCTCATTTCCTTTGTGCACAGGAGAAAATGAGGCTTTAAGAGTTTAGTGACTTTTCCCCAGCCATCAAAATGGCAGGACCAGGTCGAAAGCTAAATGATATTATGTCTGTGCCCCATGCTCCAAATGGCCAACTATTTGGTTCTGACATTGTTTTCTATATTAGAAAATAATATTTGAGGTTCAGAAGCACATTTTAAGAATACAGTAGATAGTAGAAAGTGGATGGAAAATATTAAAAACATTTTTCATAAATGCCATGAATATAGCGTGCCTCAATGAATTAAATATCTTTCAACCCTTCTACAAAACAATTATTTTTACTTTGTTTTATTTTATATCACTTTAGCGTACAAAATAATTTTATTATTTTCCCACTTTCATTAGGTAATGGAAATGAACATTATTACTTAATAAATTTATTTTCTTGAAGTACCTGTGTCCTCAACTCTTCCAAACAGACACGAACTTTTTTTATATAATTTTCTCCATCCCAGTAACTTTCTCCATCTATTTGTAATGTGTTTGGGATCCTGACTCTTTTCCATTCTAGGAGGGTGAAGTGTGATTTTTGCCGTTATATTTTCTTAATCTACCTACAGAGGCCATTCAGTCACAGCAAGTGAAGGGTTTTGCAGTGTTAGTATAAACAGACTGGGGAAAGCATATAATTTCTAGTTATTTATAGCCTGCACAGCTATACTATCTTATTTATAGCAAAGCTGCACATTTGAATTGAAAAAGTCATGGTCATCTGGAGGTCAAACGCAGACAGCAGACTGGAGTTGGAGAAAATGAGCCAGAACTAGAAAAGTGGACAAGCCCCTTTGATTTGGGCTTGCACTTGGCTCCTTCCCCAACCAAGAGCTCCGTAACCAACCTACTTGGAGGGTATCTCTTTTCACGAAGGTGGTTGGATTTACGGGTTTCTCAGTCTGAGTTGCTGCTAGTCAAATAATAAATGTGAAATGAGATAGAAAAGGCTCTCCGGTTAAACCGATATAAGATTGCACATATTAGAGAAAATGTGTGATGGTCTGTGTTATAAATACAGTAATTTCCCTGTCAGGACTTATTATAATTAGGTATTTCTACATTTCAAATCTTTGTCATATAAAACATTTTTGAACATTCCAATGTTAAGGGACACTGAATTTGGGGCTTTATCATAGGGAAGAATCTAAATTACTGATAGAAAGCGTAGAGGTGTGAGGCTAAGAGCTTTCATTTTACTCATATACTGTATATGCATTTGGATCCTTTTACAAGCCCCTTCCCCATTTGGGAGAAAGAACCTGTGAGGCCCGAATTGTGTCTGACATTACTTTTTTGTCTGCCCATTTGGGTTTAGGACAATGCAAAAGTTTCGCCTTCAATCTGGCCAATGCAATGTATGTGAACAGTAGCCCTACTGCATCAATATTTATGAATTAGTTATGATCTTTTGCTTGTAGTATTTTTTCACAAACTGACTCCTTAATGGCATTTAATCTCACAAAGAGCATCAGGCCAATTTTTAGTCAGCTGACCACACCAAGGGGTCTGACTAAAGAGAATGACAGATGACCCATGTTGCTCCTTTCCTTGCGGTGAGTTGTGGTAGAAACAACACCTAAAGCAAGGTCTCAGCCTCAACACCCTTGACACTTTGGGTTGGATAATTCCGTGTTGTAGGTGCATGGAGGATGTTGAGCAGCATCCTGGCCTCTATCTATGAGATGCCAGTAACACCGTCCTAGCTGCAATAACTAAAATTTATCTCTAGACTTTGCCAAATGTGCCCTTAGGGGTGGGGGTTGAAATCACCCCCAGGTGAGACCCTCTGCTGAGGCTGGTAGTATGCCCACACCTGATTCAGAGATATGACAAGGCTGATGTAAATATGTGTGTTCTCCGTACACTTAAGGCATGTTGAAGTGTTAGAATGTTGGGAGCCTCCAGTTCTCAATAGATGTTTATGAAATTGAATTTGTGAGACCACTATCATAGCTCTCAGTATTTGTAAGTTAAGGTAGAAGTTTCATGTCTTCCTTGTTTCACAGAATCCCTGCATATACTAGAGAACGACCGTCTGTAGAGATGCCACGTAGCTTGTTATTTGCATGTTCATGACCATAGGGTCTCTGTACAGGTGCAGATCTGGCCTCATGCGGGACTGGGGAAGGGGAAACAATTGATGTCTACTCCCATCCACATGGCCCAGATAGAATGGACTAGTCCTCTTCCAGAGAACATATCAAATCAGGCCAAACCACCATCCCCAGTTCTAAGGTTGTTGCCTCAGAAGCTCACAATTTGCAAACTGTAGATAACTCACTGTGTGGCCTTTGAATGGAATGTGCCACCCTAGCAGAGTTGTCCTGTCATAACGCCAGGGCCATTTAGTCTTTGGCCAGACTTGAACCATTGTTCTTCACCGCGACGTACTTGTTCTTCCGATTGCAAAATAGCAACTGTTAGTTTCCGTTACCACATTCCCTAATTCTAACGGAACTGTGACATTTTCATAAAACTGCCAAGCATTATTAAAAACAATTACTAGCATTAAAAGACGTGACGGTGCATTAAATTATATGACACATCAGTGCCAATAACACCTATTAGATTAATGAGTATGAGAAGCTACATCTTTGGTATCCAGAAATGATCAGGATCAAAAGAATGGCCCTTTCCTCTGAGCTACCGTGGTGAGAAACCCTAACGTTGAAAATAATTGATTTGCTCTGCAAACCAGCATTTAAAAAGAAGAAAAACAAAAAGCTCATTTACTCAGAACAGTAAAAAAAAATGTTCATCATATATGTGCTCTATTCTTTAGCTATTTGCAGAGAAGAGTAAGCAGTTTAATAAAGTGTTGGCAAAATTTTTCTCTAAAAGGCCAGAGAGTCAATATTTTAGTCTTTTGTGGGCCATATGGTCTCTGTTACAAGTGCTCAACTCAGTAGTTGTAGCATGAAAGCAGCCACAGACAAAGGCTAAATGAATAGATACGGCTGTGTCCAATAAAACATTACTTAGAAAGAGACCAGCAGGCCAACCTCTGGTTTAATAAAGCTGCTACTTTTGAGCCCAGGATGTGCTGGTGATGAGTTTGGTGGTGTAAGGGACGCCGACAAAGTAAACCAAATACCCTGTTTTAATAATGTGACAGTTTCATTGGTGCCATGAGACCCAAGTATGTGATGGGGTTAAATAACAACATAAAGTAAAATATACACGGGGAGGGAATGCTTGCTGTGGAAGGCTGGAATAAAATGAAACTGGCTTCATCCTTTAAGACCTCCACAGAGGTTAGCAGTTCCGTCTGGCTTTTCCTACTGTAGTTTCTAGGAAAGTGGACAATATTGAGGATTTTGACTTTTTGAACTCATCTGAGTGTTGAGCAACTGTGACAGGTCACCCCTTTATGATCTGCCATAATGAAGTTGAAAATTGCTTCCAACAAATTGATGAAAAAGCAATAGCCGAGGGTAGATGCCAGTTATTATCACTTATTATCACTATGGCTTCATAGATATGTTTTAGGTTTAGACCTCAGGGTTCTTTTCCATTTTGGTGCACTGTGTTAAGTAGGATGTAGATATTAATAAAAATAGCACCAGCATTCATCCTTTCACGCTGCTTTCACATAGTTGACAAAATTCCCACGTCAGTCCGTGTCCATAAGACATAAAAAAGAAATGTAGCTTGGCTAGCGTAGAGTAAACACGGCATAGATTACATTTTTATTATCTTGTGTCCACATGATGCATTGATGGTCTGCCAACCATGATCGCACAGACTATAAAATAATGATACAAAGGCATATCAGGGAAAGAGCCTTTGTTCTTTTTTTTTTTTTTTAAAGAGAGTGTCCACCACATTTAAGGATCACAAACTATTTTCATGTTATAAATGCTTCCTCCAGCTCGGACTGGGAGGCGGTGATAGATATTTGAGTTCCGCCTGTGTTGGGGATTGTAGCTGTTTTGGAATTAGAGAAATGGAGCCCTTTTTTAAAAAAAGAAAGTTGAGGTGGCAGTCTGCAAAGCCCTGCCGTGCTTTCAGATTACATTTTCACGTAAAATCGTTCTCTATAGGTTTACATTTCACCCCCATATAAATTATCCCCATAGCCCCCTCTCATATAAATTACAGCCATTTCAAGTGACAGTATTGCCAGCTCTGTATAAAATAGCATTTTCGGTGATAAGGCAATGACTTATATGGGTCTTCATTTACTTTCATTTTCTATTGTCAATGCTATCGAGGTAATGCATTGCCTCTCCACCAGCAAAAGGAAACTAATCAAATTTTCCTGCTAGCGTCTAAGCAGGGGTCCTCAAACTACGGCCCGCGGGCCACATGCAAATACAAATATTGTATTTGTTCCCGTTTTGTTTTTTTACTTCAAAATAAGATATGTGCAGTGTGCATAGGAATTTGTTCATAGTTTTTTTTTAAACTATAGTTCGGCCCTCCAACGGTCTGGCCCCCTGTTTAAAAAGTTTGAGGACCCCTGGAATGTTAGTATATTGACTAGATGCCATTATGGGCCTCTGTTTAAGGGGAATATTCGCCTTGTGGCCTGGTGTGGGTGGTCACAGCTTGAGGGTGGGATTATTCCTCTTTTTGTATCCTGAGCCCATGATGATTATACATTTATATGTCACCCTAGAGATTGAGGAAACACACAAATATCAGAATGATTGGGGCAATTTTTCATGATGTTGCTTGTTTTGGACTCCATATTCTTGCTGTCTTGAGTATGAATATGAAACGAAGTACAATGCAGTGATTACAAAATCAGAACTAAAATGAGTATTTGAGTGGTTGAGCATCGACCTATGAACCAGAAGGTCAAGGTTCAATTCCCTGTCAGGGCACATGCCAGGCTTTGGGTTTGATCCCCACTAGGGGGCGTGCAGGAGGCAGCCGATCGATAATTCTCTCTCATCATTGATGTTTCTCTCTCTTCCTTATCTTTCCTCTCTGAAGTCTATAAAAACATATTTCTAAGAAAGAAAAATACATTAAATGGGTATTTGGTGCATGGAAACTGAAATTCGATGATGTGTCTGACACAGAAGTCCTGCCAACAGATAATGAGGGTGATCCCTACCGCGTTCTGCAGACACCCGTTTTCACCTTGTTTTGGAGTAACCCTTCCTTATAATTAAAGTTTTCTCAGGGGAGACTCAGGGACGGAAATGTTTCCTTGGCATCTATGTCCCCAATGATGACGGTGTGTTTTGTGGCAGGCACATTGGGTACAGCGCCAGGCTTCATTAATAAACGGAAAGCAAACCTGCTCCTCCTCAGCTCCCCCCTCCCCCCAAAAAGGAGAGCTCTGCAGGTCCTCGGGGGAGATAGCAGTGTGAGGTGGAAGTGTTGTGACAAACCTTGGTGCATCATTTGTAAAACTGAAATGAACCCTCACCCACAGGTGAAAGCAGTATCTTTCTTAGCACCTGGTTACCTATGGTTTAGGTAACAGTGCTGTGTGGTGAGAGAAGTGAATCCGATCCTTGTCATCTGTGTGTGTTGAGGGTGGGGGTGGGGGGAGGGACCTGCAATGAGACCCTCACCACCTCACCTTCCCCCCCCCTCCTTTTCCAAGCCACCCTCCTTTTTGTCTTTTACTCTTTAAAGATCTTCCTGCTGCTTAGTCCCTTAGCAGAGTGATCCTTTCAATATGTTTTTTGTTTTTTAGAGAGAGAGGAGGAGAGAGGGAGAGAGGGATGGAAACATCAATGACACATCAATCAGCTGCCTCCTACACACCCCCCTACTGGGGATCAAGCCCACAATCAGGCATGTGCCCTGACCAGGAATTGAACTGGGGACCTCTTGGTTCATGGGTCGAAGCTCAACCACTGAGCCACACCAGCTGGGCCAGAGGGATCCTTTAAAACACATCACATCACATTTTCCCTCCTTGAAACAACCCATGTTGGCTCTTGTCCCCCGTTTCTATTCTGCCTCTCTCACTACTCTCTCTCCAGCTCGTGCCACACTGACCCTGCTGGCCCTGGAATTTTCCAGGCACTCTCACCTCTTAGGGCCTTTGTGCTAGATTCTTCACCTGCCTGCCCTGTTCTTACAGCAGGTACCTGAAGGGTGGGGGGTTGGCTTCTTTTACAAACGTCATCTTCTCAGTTAGCCCAGCCTGGCCACCTCCTTACTGCTGTGGTCTCTCCCCTCCCCCACCCCCTTCCTCCACCTCTACTTTTCTCTCCATAATGCAAATCACATTTTAACAATGTGAATTACTATTTTTTGAGGTGATTGTTTCTCTCACTAGATTCTAGTGACTAGAACATAATTCCACAAGGACAAGGGTCTTTGTTTGTTCGTTGGTCTCTGCCATCTACCTGCCTCACATAAAGTAGAAGCCGTAATATTACCTGGAGGAATAAAGGAATGAGCAAGCACTCTCAAGGCAGCATAGTCAACATCCTGGCTACTGTCTCAGCTTCTCAGATAACCTCCGACCGCCCAGGGTTGCAAAAAGAAAAAGGGTTGAGGCTTAGATCAAAAGCCTTTCTCATTCACAATTCCACTGAGATTTGGAAGCTGAATGACCTTGAGGCAGTAATGTGCTGGGAGCTGGAACTGCTTTTCTGTTGTATTTTTTTCATGTGGTATTACGTATAGACACCCATGCTCAAAGTGTACACCCTGCCATGTTCTGCCAGGCTGCTAAGAGACTAAGAAAATTGATATGAAGGTCACCTGAAAGTGAAAATCACATGCATATGATGGTGGGAGTGCTCCTAAGGATTTGGCAGCTAGAGGTCTCAACCTAGAAAATGCTTAACACTGAGTTTCAAGTCTAGTTTTCTTTGGAAAGGTGACTCGACCCAGCAAGCTTGCTTGCAGAAGTTATGAATGAACATGTTTGAGCAGGGGCTGGAGGCTGGAAGATTGTTCACATTCAAGGTCTATGGGATCTTTCACTTGCCCCCTGTTCCAGAATCCTGCTGCTGAATGCTTGTTAGAGGTCATTTACCAGGAAGCATTGGGGGGGGGGGGGGGACAGCCGACAGATGTCATAACAAAGGGTATTTTGGGCCAATTCATATTATTCTTTAACCAAAACAAACCCTTTCCAGTGCCCTCGGCAAGTCAATGGATTAGCCCTTTACTACTCTAAATATTAACTTTAGAGCCTTTTCATGGTTTTCCTAATCCTAAATTCAGACTTATTTGTCTGTGTTTGGGGATGTGAGTGAATGTGTTAAATGATAGTATTTCCCCTCTGTGCGATATATGTAGCAGGGTAATTTTTTCTTCTCCCCACATATTAAGTGAGAACATGTGTCGAGTGTCTGGCACGGTATTCACTAATGAATGGAGGCTTTATGATCTGGCCAACGTGGAAATCTGGCCCAAATCACAGTACCTAGGGAACCTCAGAGGTGTCTGGACAGTACTTACTGCTTTGTGGAAGTTGAAAAAGCAACACAAAAATAAGCCCTCCTAAAGCCCGTTTGTTTTCCCTTCCTATGTGGTTCAAGCAACCAAAGGAAGCACCTTGAAAGGGTGGGGACGAGGCACAGGTGTTCCAGCTCCTGTCACCACCCTGGGTGTGCTGTCTCTGGTCCACCATGGACTTCACACGGTGGCAGCCAGTCCTGGTATGACAGTGTCTTTTGAATGTAGGAATATTCGAGAAACAGAAGATGAGCTGAGCTCTCTGCACAAACTCCTCCTTAAAATGTTCTCTCCTTCCCCCTCAGCAGCTGCAGGGTAGTGGTAATGAAATACTAAATTCATTTTGAAATATCAAGAGGTGTCATCCTTCCTCAGTCCTTGGCTGGATAGGGATCTGGTTGGCTGGTTGCCGTGAATACAGGAAGACTTCACTCACACTAGCTGAGATGCGTGGTTAGCATCAGTGGCTTACCCGTTTGAATTAAGGATTAAAAGAGAGACTGCTTTCCTTTAAAGTCCTCAGCTGAAGGGACAGAGGTCGTTACCAAGGATTTACCGAAAGAGATGTATTTCTTGATCAAATGGAATAAATACGTAACGCAGGCTTTGTGTTTATTTCCATGTGCTTAAAAAAGGTTTAATACTTGAAATATTTGTAATTTTGTTCAATGTACTGCACATGCTCATTCTTGATAAATTTTTTATCCTTACTATTATAAAGTTGTAGTTCAACTAACACAGGAGTTGGAGAACTTTTCTACTCATATGGTAACTATTATAATTCCACTTTTCCAAAGAGGGTGCCATGGATGGTTGACACACAGCCTATGGCTATCCTGATCAGGGACTATGACTCCCAAACATTTTTATTTATTCAAAATATAAAATGTGACTTGCCTAAATTTGTCATTCTGCCATAGTGTAGTATGCCAAAAGAACTTGAACTTGTTCTCATTTGTGCAAGTGGAAAGGTCTTTTTGTGATTTCAAAAATGCCTTTATTGACTTTTTGAGGCTTTTTTAAAAAATAATGTTTAAAATATTTTCTCACAAAAGATGGCTTGTAATCTAGCTATCTAAAATACACAGTTGTGGGATTTGCCTTTGCTCTGAGGTGCAATTATTCTACAATGGGCTAATTTTGAGATGTCTTCGGGTTTTGTAGGGATCTTAATTGATGGATACCGTTGTTTACTTTCAAGGTTACAAAAGTTAATTTCGCTAAGCATAGGAATTTAGGACAACATGTCTGTGTTAAACACCAACTGTTTTGCTCTATGCCTGTTGTTTTGCAAAGAGTGTGAAACATAATACTTATAATCACAAAACGGACAATTTTCAAGATTTTCCTTCACCTGAGTCTTGGGAGGGGTGACACACATCTTGCTGTGCTGGGGAGTGTCTCATGGTATTTTCTTCAGCAGCATTAACATCGTGTGTGTGCTTCTGTACTAAACTCTTTGTTCTGGAATAATGGAAAATAGGGCTTTCTTGGAAACGATCGGATATTCTGCTTCTCTTCTCAAACCTCCTTCCCTTCCATTTGCAGTTCCTACCACCGCAGCCAGCACCCCTGACGCCGTGGACAAGTACCTGGAGACACCTGGAGATGAGAATGAACATGCCCACTTCCAGAAAGCCAAAGAGAGGCTGGAGGCCAAGCACCGAGAGAGGATGTCCCAGGTAATGTGACTCTTTTCGTGCTTTAGCCCTACAATTCTGGGAAATCTGGTCTGGCCTCTGCCTCAGAATCTCCACGGGAGCTCAGTGGCCAATAAATATCTAGGGGTGGGTAGGAGTCTTATTTAATCCAGATTCTTAAAGATTTAAAGTCTAATTTTCAATGTTTCCTATAAGGTATTGATTTGGAGGGGAGGGTTTTATCCTCCTGATCATTTCACCTAGTAAAGATCCAGGTATAGTAAGTATCATAGGATTGTGTAAGCAGAAATTAAATATGTCTACTACATTCTCGATGGTTTTATTACTCTGTGTATATATAGTACCTGTAACCATCATGTTGTAACTTAAAATCCTTAAAACATTCTTTAGTTAGTGTTGAAGAATATTTTTGTATCAAATACCTGATGATTATATCATTGGACCAATCATTACTTACAAAACTCATTCATAAAACCATAAAAACTTAAAACTAAAGTGAAGCATAATAACCATTTCATCTAGTCCCACATATATATTTTTAAGATCAACATAGGTTATTAGTAGACTATAGTAGTCCTGCCTTTTTATTTTCTGTCTTTCCCAATGACTTGCTATCTGGGACCTAACTAACCCTGGGGAGACTGCCCCTCCCAGGGCAACCCAACTCTTAGAGGTAGCAAATGACTGGCCTGCAAACACATCTTTCCCTCAAAATCCAAACTAGTCCATCCTAAGTCTACTTAGCCATTTTACCCCGCCTCCCTCATTCCTTCCCTCCGAAACCACATAAAGGTTCTTATCCGTGTTTCCTTCTCACTCTCTACCTCCGGACCGACTCTGGTGCTTCCCATGTGCCACATTGAAAACTGAGCAAGAAGCTATCTTGTCACTGGCAGTCGTCTCCTGATGTGTTGGCCTCACCATACCTGAATCACAATAGAACCTACGTTGTAAAACATAGAACTACTAATGTATCTGGAAAGGCACAACACAATTCCTTTTTTTTTAAGAGAGTGACCACAATACCTGAACTACTTAGAATAATAACATTGGGGGTAGGGGTGGGGATGGGGAGGAGGGTGCATAATCGCAATACTTGGGCTCTGGAATACAATGCAGTTCTTAATGAAAACTCAAATGCAAGTGGAACTACAAAGCTAGCTATACTGGAATAGTGATGTTTCATCTGAAACCAGTTCTTTTGAAAAATGGGATCTTTCTTTAGGAAAGACACAAGTTGATAAGTAATCTCTGTTACAATAGCAAGGATGACTATAAGTCGTACTTACAGCCGCTGAGCTGATGTCCCTTAAAGTTAAACTCTCTCACTTCTTGTTTATGAAGCTTCCAGGGGCTTTCCACTGCCCTCAAAAGTCACATCTGGGACAAAAGAAAAGAAAAATAACAAGAATAAATACTGAATGCTCAGCTTGGCATTTCCAGTGCCTATTCTCACACCCCAACCCCCTGCTCCCCAACTCCAGATTTCCTACTTTTTCTTCCGCCCCCAACTGCTGCCATCCTCATACAGGCAGCAGGAAACTGCTGTTGGCCTCTGCTCTGCACGTGCTCAGCTCATCTTGGCCTTCCCGTCGCTCTCTGCACTCAGTTCCTCTGGAAATGCCCTTCTACTGCTTCTCACGTTATAAGTCTCACCCACTCCTTACACCCCACATAATCCTCACAAAGGGACCAGCAGTCATTGCTCTTATTTTTCATTCAGCTGGACATATTTGATCCCCAATTTTATTAGTGATTATTTTATATACATATGTGTGTGTGTGTGTGTGTGTGTCTTATCTCTCCAGCTGGATTGTAAACTTTTAGTCCCTATAAGTTTATGTCACCTTACTAACCTCGTGTTTCTTTTCTTGACCTTACTTAGTCTTTTTTTCCTAATACAAATCCTGAGTTATTTTCCCCAATGTATCTTGATCATTTAGAGCCTATTAAGAGAATTGATTTCAAATGCTCCCCAATTTTTAGATATTATCAATCTCTCCCAGAATATGAACTTAATTTTGTTTCAGCACATCTATTTAACACATGACTTAGTTTGTCTACGTTTTAATAGATTTTCTTCATCTTTTAGCCATTAGCTATACCTGAGATAATGCGAGAGATGTTATACTACAGCAGAGAATGCAGCCAGCCAGATCCAGCTGGTCACAGGAAAGTGATATGCCTGAGATCAACATTTATCTTTGTGATCTGTGCCACTGAATTCTGGGGACAGTTTGACTCTGAGCTTGCCTGCCTCTTAAATCTCTTGGTATTAGTTGTCATTTCTCTGCATGAAACTGCCAGTATTTGAAGATCCATAAATCCAGATGAAGCTAGTACTTTTCCCATGCAGTGGGAAATTGCTTCATAAGAAGATTGGCCACAGCCTCAAAGGCTGGATCCTGAACATTTCTTATTTTTTAAAAAGTAGTTCTTTAAATTAATTCTTATTGTAGTTTTTGTTGTTTTCTTACAGATACAGAGGATTTGGGTTATTTTGGCATTTCAGTTTTTTGTTGTGGTTCATGATAACTCTAAAATTATAGATTTCTGTTGCCATATGTTATGAATAGAATCTATCAACTATAAGATGCTGAATGACTTATAAGTTCTTTTATTACTTATGAATTTATCAGTGTCAATGTATCCTTAAAAAGAAGTTCTTTAAAATGAAAGTTGACCTTTCTCTAAATGTATTATTTTTAAGATAAGCATCATCATCTAGGAATGACCCTTCCTCATGTCACCAAATATAAATAAAATGATCTCATCTGCTAGAATTGCCATTTTAGAACGTTGCCTGTAGGGCCACAGGGTACAAAAGCATGGTATTTAGAGCCACACAGATCTTGGTTTATATCCTTCCTTTTCCTTTTTTTCCTGCATAACCTTGAGTGGGTAACAACCTGTTTCAAAAATAAGGGTGGCCATGCATAATCTCACAGGCTGTTGTGAGAATCAATTAAATGAGATAGATTTTGTAAAGCACTAAGTACTGGATCTGATATTTAGCAGGTCAGCAGTAATGTTATAGTAGTAGACCTAATGTGATGTTATAGGTGAATTGTTTTCTTTCCGAGGGTGTAGGATATGATTAAATTTATCTGAAAATCAAAATTTTACTTCTCTAGAAATGCTTATTTTCAATTTATTAGCTAAATAAGTCTCCTTAATTATTTCATGATTTCTTTGCTCGAAATGAAAGTTCTGAATATACAAGGTGAGATTGTGCAAATTTAATTTGGGAAATAAGTTTCTCACCTTCCAGTGAAACATTTGACTTCTCTCTCTAACTAATTTTGAGATTCCTGCCTGAAGAATTCATGGTAGAGTACCGCTACTGAGAACATTCTTGAAGCAGGAAATTGAAATATTTGCAATGCAAGGCTTATCTCATCCATAAAAGCAAAAGCAGTCTTCCCTAGCCCCTCCCCGCAGGTGCCCTTCATTAATTCTTGGAGACACCAAAGCATCTGGGACAATATGTTTCTGTTCTTCCATGTTCTGTTCTTTTTCATAGCAATGGATCATTTTCCCCAATTTTGCTGCGAACTCTTTAGGTCATTTTTAATATGCTTGTCAAGTGTAGTAGAGCATACATCCCATTCTATTCTGTCCATAATTTCATGAAAACAACATGGGGGCACTTGTCTTGTATCTTATTCAACAAATCAATGCTAATACACAATAAGTATCTAATTAAAAACTCACTTGTGATTTGATGTAGTGTTACCTCATAGTTATTTATTACCTCATAGTTATTCCAAGCCTCCCCTTTTTTTGTGATCTTGAAGGTCATCGGAAAAATCAATTCCTTAGGGATAAATACCTATAAATAAAAAAATCAAGTTGTCTCCTGGTTTGGAAGTCCACAGAGTTTGCCAGTAAACATCTGTTAACAAACCAGAATTTTGCTTTCTTGATCTTTCTGTTCTCATTTTACCTAGCTCAGGTAGGAGTTGCATTTTAAAACAAAACAAAACAAAAACCAAAAACACCAGGCCAATGGACAGCAAGTAGTACACTTGAAAAGGAAAAGGCAGCCGTAGGTGGTAAGAATCTCAACCTGTTTTCTTCCAACAATTTGCACAGCTGCAGACTTGTGCTACATTCACATCAGTGAGTGAACTTGTCTCAGGGAAATCCTAGGTGAACATCAAGGATGAGAGAGGAGACTTCGTTTTTCTACAAAACAGATGAGCCTGGTCATTAAATTAGCATTACTTGCCAAGAATACTGTTTGCTGCATTTAGAACATTATAATGTGTACTTCTGAGAATTTCTAGAGGGATCTAGGGCTGTTTATAGTGTGGGTTGGCAAGCAAAGGGCCCTAATTACCCTGGGTTGGATCTCAGGGTTTCTGACAACAGAAGTGTTTTTCCTAAAGTCTTTTTCTCCCTCCAGTATGTACTATGTTTTTGGTGCTGTGTTCACAGTATGTCTACAGCATAAAATGTTATATGTGCTTCCCCACACACACACATCTACTGTTTGAAATTTTGTAACTTGCTTTCCCAAAAGACTAAAACCAATGTGTTCAATTTAGTGTTAGAAAGCATTGTTCAGAAAATAGACGCCTTTTATGAATCGTCGACATTTGTGCACATCAAGTAAAATGACCTTCAGCATTTTCTCGGGAAAAGAAAAAAAAAGACCACCTTTGTTTCAAAGGGCCATATTGCTGCAATAAATTTGAATATTTATGATCATTGTACTAACAGGATAGATTTACATCTTAGTGGGAGGTCAAATATTAATGAGGTAAAACTGGAATGGGGTAATTATGTACAATGTCAAATATAGGAGAAAAACATAATCTATCTCATTAAATCTGTCTTTGACAAAAGAACTGACTTTAAATTTAAATGTTTTCTTATTTTGTAGGTCATGAGAGAATGGGAAGAGGCAGAACATCAAGCAAAGAACTTGCCTAAAGCTGATAAGAAAGCAGTTATCCAGGTAAAACTGAGCCCATTCTCATAAGAGGTGCATGCCAGCAACCCCCTCCCCCATTCATGTTTCCCATCGTCTGCTGGAACCTCATTTGTGATTGTTCATATTCTCATCAACTTGGATTACTGCTCATCATTGTCTAGTAATTGAGTTGCTTAAACTCTGCCTTATATTTGCTCCCAATTAGCTCAAGTTATAATTCATTTCCATAAAACTCACATTGTTATTTGCGGTCTACTTTTTAATCAATAATATATCTTCTTGGTTGCCATAATCTTCTGCTGCTTCTTCCCCTGGCAAAAAAAAAAAAAATATGTAATTAGAATTTTTAACTATAGCCCCTCTCAAAATTACCTTAAGTAAATGAGAGATTATCATGGTCATTTCCTTAAATTAAAATACTCTAAGAGAGGAATATTTTTTTGATATGCAATGTAATGTAGAGTTTCAAGAATACATAAACTTATCCTACATTTTCATTAGTCGAATCAGTCTTCAGGGGCCACATAAAATAATGATTTATAATGAGAAGTGTAAGTTGGGAATGATGATGAAATCTTTGAATGAAGTGAAATTTGATGTCCGTTTAAACAAATTTCAAACTTGCTGCCCCATGCAACTTGTTCAGTTCCCGATTGACATGTGCATGTGTTTGGACGGCAGCATTTCCAGGAGAAGGTGGAGTCTCTGGAGCAGGAAGCCGCCAACGAGAGGCAGCAGTTGGTGGAGACACACATGGCCCGAGTGGAAGCCATGCTCAACGACCGCCGCCGCCTGGCCCTGGAGAACTACATCACCGCGCTGCAGGCCGTGCCCCCGCGGGTAGGTCCCCCTCCCAGCAGGCAGAGGCCCCCGGCTCTGGACACGCAAGGCCACGAGAAAGAGTTCTGGAGAAATGCCATGAGCACCACTGGTTAGAGGTTTGCCCTGAGTTCATTCATTCCATGTTGAAGGTTAAAGGGTCACAGGGCAGCTGCCTCTGCAGGGCTGTCATCACCGCAAACACGTTTTCCCACAGACAGGCCTCCAAGGGGCTCAGAGTGCACGGCCTGGCTTGAGTTGACATCCCAGGCATGGTGACCTCTCATGGTAGAGATGCAATCGGGGAACCAGAAACCTAGCCCAGCCCCCTCATCAGATGTGATGTCACTGAGGTCAAGAAAAGTTGAGATCTGGCTGAGTTACAAGATTTTTAGCGGAAGAAAAGAAACCAGAACTAGAATTTCCTGCTCAGCGCAGCGCCCATATTCCCTAGTCCATCATGAGGTGAGCAGCAAGGAGCCTTATGTGTGGTTTTCAGTGATAGATGCCCATAGAGGCTTACCAAGCAATGCAAGTATAGATTTCCTCGCTGAAGGTTTGTGGGAGAGGTTACTCCGGGCGTAGGAATATTCTGAACATGAGTGTGTGTACACTAGGTCTACCCATACTACCCATGAGTAAGTGAAGGATGCTGAAATCTCCAACTGGAACTGTGGGTTGGTCTGTTTTCCATGAGATGCTGTCAGGTTCTGCTTTGTGTATTTTGGGCTGTTTTTAGGTACATAAACGTGCAGGGTTGGGTGCTCTTTCACCCCATTATTATTATCAAACACCTTCTTTATGCCTAGTACTATGTTTTGCTCTGAAATGACTATGTCTGGTATTAATTGAGCTACACCAGCTTTGTTTTGATTAATGTTATCACCGTGTATCCTTCTTTCAGCCTTGTACTTTATCTTTACATTTGAAGTGCATTTCTTAGAGGCAACATATAATTGGGTCTTGCCTTTTAATTGGGAAGACCGTTTAATGAAGTTATAGGTACAGTTATGCCTAAATCTGTCATCTGGCTGTTTTTTATTTATCCTATCTGTTCTTTGTTTCCTATTTTTTTTCTTTTTTGCCACCTTTTGGACTAATTGGATATTTCTTTTATAATTCTATTGTATGCCCTTGGTTGCCTTTTTAGCTATAACTATTTTGTTATTTTAGTGTTTGCTGTAGGGTCTGTAGAAAATATTTTGAACTTTTCACAGTGATACACCACTTCATGTGTATTACAAGAACCTTACAATAGAGTACTTCCATTCTCCATTTCCTGTCTTTGAGCTGTTGTCATCACCCTTTTTTCATATTATTTTTCTTTAAATAGTCAGTTATCTTTTAAAGAGTTTTAAATAAGAAAAAAAGTATTTATCTATATAGTTATTTATCTATATATTTCTGGTGCTCTTCATTCTTACGCAGTTCCATATGGAATCATTTTCCTTCTACCTGAATGACGTCCTTTAAAATTTCTTTTAATTCATGTAGATTGGTGAAGAATTCTTTTGCTTGACTTGTCTAAAAAGTATATTTATTTCACCTTTATTTTTAAAGACATTTTTACCAGGGATAGAATTCTAGGATGGAGTTTGTTTGTTTTTTTAAATACCTTAATGATGATGCTCCATTGTTACTTGTGCTATTTCCAAAGAATACTGATGTTATCCTTTTTTTGTCTCTGTATATAATACAAGTTTTTGTCTTGCTACTTTTCAGATTTTTCTTTATAATAGCTTTGAGCAATTTGATTATGATGTGCCATAGTTAATTTCAATCTGCCATTAATCCCATCTGGCTATTTTTCTTCCTAAACATGGTAGTTTTCATATCTAGAAGTTTAATCTGTGTTTTTGTTTCTTTGTTTTTTTATATCTTCCATATCTTAACTTTTTCAACCTATAGGATACATTATAGTAACTCTTTTAATATCCGTGGTTGCCACTTCTAACATCTGTGTCAGCTTTAGGTTATTTCTGATTAATTTTTCTTTTTCTATGTGATATATTTCTGCATCATTTCATGCCCAATAATTTTTATTGGTTCTCAGACATTGTGAATTCTACCTTGTTGAGTGGTGGACATTTTTGTATATCTGAAAATCCTTCTGAGTAATCTACCATGTTGAGTTTTCCCACCTGGATAGTTCGAACAGGTATTATTCCTAACCCTGTGTGAACATCAGGCACTGTTAGCTCTAATCCTTTTGGATGATTTTTGTTCTGTGGCCTCAATTAGTTTCTTTACATGCATGCACTAATCATTAGTCAACTACATTCTCAAGGGGCATCATCTGCAAATCTCTGGCTTCTCTCTGAGCGACCCCCTCCTCTCCAATATTCCCTCCTATGACTACAAGCCACCTTAGCCTCTCTAGACTCTCACTCCATGTCTTCAACTCTGAGAGTCTGTTAGGCTTTGCTGGGTTCCCAGGCCCGGAATCACAGCCCGGAAACTCAAGGCAGTAAACTTAGGCATTTGTGGAGCTCACCTCATTTGTTTCCCATTTCTCAGTGTTCACTGTTCTTCATCTGACGTTTAATATGTTGTAGAAACATAATTCTAATTTTTTTTCCATTTTTTGGATGTTACAGGTGGCAGGTTAACCTGTTTCCCATTATTTGATCTTGGCCGGAAGTGGCAGTCTATGTATGTGTACATTATGTAACTAAACCAAAAAGCCACCGACTTGCCCCAGTTCTTGTCATCATTTTGGTTTTTCTTTCTGTAGTAAAGCTACAGCAGAGGAAGCTTTGAGGAGCCAGAAAGAGCTCCTGGTGCTCTTCCAGAAAGCAAGATAGTATTGATCCTGTTCTACTGATCATGTCACTGAGATTGAGTGGCTGGTCCAGGGTGACACCACTAGCAGTGGACAGGGTGGAGCTGTGAATCACAGTTGACCACTGTAGTGCTTTCTTCCTAGGCCATGCTTTCTCGCTGAACAAAAAGCTTTTGAAAAAGAATATTCACATTAGCATTTTAATTTTCTATGCAGAAAAAAAAAAAGAAAGAAACAATCTCTGTCCCAACTGTGCTCTGTAAAATTCTGTTTGTTTCTTTGGAGAAAAAGTTCTGTGCTTACTCTCTTTTTGTAGGGGACTCAGTTTGGGAGGTGGGACCATCGGGATCCTTTGCCAGAGCAGGACAGGGTGGTGGGTGTTGAGACCAGAACATTAATAGCTGCCATTTAGCAAAGCATTCCAGCTGGAAGTCCCATCTTTGAAGTAAGATCTGGCTAAATGGTCGTTGATAGAGCTAAAAATAAGATGAGGACTGAATGGAGCCTTTCACGAGTACACACTTCAAATCTTTGGGTTCAGCCCATCGGCCATCACAGGAAGGACACAGACAAGAAGAATGTTTGCCAAAGCTTCTGTGCTAGCAAAGGGGATGTTTTTACATCAGTCAGAATCGTGCTTGTTCTGGGCCTGGTGATCACCTCACATCGAATTAGACGGCATTTTATTTGAAGTTAAAAACTGGGTTAAGAAGAACTGTTTTACTGTCTTAAAAAATCAGATTCTTGTTGCTTGATGTAGGGATTCCTGTTGAGTTCTTACCTGGAAATGCATCACATTCTCCCATGTATATACTACCAACTGGCGCCAGTAGTCACAGGCCTGCAGTCGTGGCATTACCTGACATTTTTGTTGTTACCGTCTTTATCTGAGTGTTCTGTTTAAATTCTAACATATTACTGGATAAGGCACTTAGCTCTGCACTTTGAAAAATGCGAGAAAAGTCTAAATCCCTTCGTGAGGACTTTTATTTATTGCTGTTGAAAGACATAAATCAAAAGCTTGCCGGTTATTACCTGAGAAAGGTCACATCTTGCATTGGAGCCAGAAATAGCTATTTCTGAGATCTCCCTCGTGTGTCTGGAAGATATGAAATACTCAGTAAAAGTTGAATATAAGGATGAATTAGTCTGTAGGTTAGTCTGCTTTTTTTCTGTAGATTCTATAGCTGATATTACCTTTAGAATAATTATCCCTTTTACCCTGACCATCCAGTCCCAAACTTTGCAAACACGGGAACCAGCAACAACATGGGTTTATTTTCCCAGGGCCTTTGAAGCTCAGGTTTAATCCACGCTTTCATCTGTACTTTTAACCCAAGAGTGGAGGTATTACATGATGGTGTTTCATTCAGCTAAAGTTCCTTGTTCTACCATGAGTGAGTCCCCACGTCTGTGTGTGCTTTATGTTCCAAAGTTCCTTTCTAATAAATTACATGCCTACCGACTGATACACTGAAAGGCTAATGCAAAATTACATGTTTGAATCATCTTTAGAATTTATATGTATATATTTCAAATATTATAATAGTTAAACAGTTTTATTTTCCCAGGAACAGAAGTATAGTGCAGGTGGGTCTTTCCACTTAGAATAAACCCTTCGTGTGTAGAGGGTTAGTGATGCTTCTAAGACCCAGCCCCTCCAAGTTACTCACTTTAATAAAAGTTTCATGGACCATCAAAGAGTTGGGCTTTTTTTCCCCCAGAAAAGTTAAATTCCCCCAAAAGGTGCATCACACATAGTTCAATTTTGGAGGTCTTCAAGCTGCCAAACCTAAGTACTACTTAAACCTAAATTATTATTTGACAACCAATCCTGCTCTTCTGGTCTCTTACTTCATCACAGGTCATATTCAGCACGTATGGCCTCATGAAATACGAGCTAAACACTATCTGAGCCTTCCTTCTTGTAACTGTCAGAGTTCTACTTCATAGAATGAGCGAAGATGATATTGCCTGCCTAGTCAACATTCTCCGAGATCTGAAGAGAAATTAGAATTAAATGGGATCCTGTACAGTGAAACTAAAGGCCGGACAGGAACCTCTATTTAAAATCAACTTCCCGTGGTAGCCTTAGGTCTGCAAAAACTTAGGGACTCCTTATTAGTAAGAATGGAAATGTGTTAAAGATGAGAGGTGAATAATCAAATCTTTCTTTGTAATTCTTAGATTTTTTTGAGTCTTTACAGATACTTTGTGTAAATCTTCTGTTAGACAACATCCTAATTAATATTCTTACTTTAATGAATTTTAAGCATTTTCTATGTGGCAGTAATAACTTGGAAATATTTTTGTGTATTCCTGTCCGTTGGTCTGTGTATCTGTGTGCCCGTAGTGTTGTTTTGTGTTTTCCCAGGTTCTCATGATGGCAGCCATGTCGGCCATACTAAAATTAATTTCATGCTTATAACTGATGCTTCACATTCAAACTCTCATTATTTAATGGAGAAAAAATTTTGGCAGCGTCTTCAGCACCCTTTTCTTTCTCATTTCTGATTAGTTCATCCAAATGTTAAATTTCCCTGAGATTCCTGAAAAACTTCTTTATAGAATTCTTTGGTAGAACATTCATGTCATGATTTGTAAGACTTACCATTTAAGGAGCATGGTTTTGACCTTATGTTGAGGTTTTGTTTAACATGATTTGATTAATTCTAACAACAGGGCAATAAATGTTGAATAAGAAACAATCACTGAAGAAAAGAAAGGATAGCTATGAATGGGTGTGTTGTGACAGGAAAATTAGTGAATGCCTAGGGAGGTTCCAGCTAAATCAGTCTTTAGCCAACATGATTGTTGGTGTAAATATTAAGTTTTGTAAAGCAAAAGTGAAATTGAGGTGCTTATCTCTCTGTTGCAAAAGAAAAAAAAATGAAGCATTTATAGAATATATGTAGATACTATATATCTCCAGGGTAAATAGGATACATCTACTCCTCAATATAATGGATGGTAAGCAAGTTAAAAATTATTTGCTGAGTTCTTAACATATGAAGGCCCTGAGAGAGATGAATACTAAGATGTTTAAGACATTCCACCCTCACATTTTTAATATTTTCAAAATTTTGTAAAGCTGATCAGAATATACTTAAAGGACTGCTGGGTTGGAAATCATCTTTGAGAAATGTAAATAATTATACTATGCCTGATGTTAACGATTTATTCAGCATTCATTTATTTAAGTTGAGACTTGTAAAAACTGATGAGCAACCAGGGGACTCATTAACTCGAGAGCATTTAAGGACAGACCAGTAACAAACAGGGGGTGGAAAGGAAGAACAGAACTGGTGTTTATTGAACCGAATCCTACAAACTAAGCTGAGCGGTTTGCATGCCATTTCGGTAATGCGTCTCGGTCTTACCGCCTTCCCTTGCTTGAGTCTTTACCAAGTTGAATAGACAGATCTTGCTAAAGACCAGCCGGGCGTTTGTAACCAGAGACAATAGTGGGTTCTGTTTTTAATTGAATTAAGTTAAAAAGAAAATACAGCAGTATGTAAGACAGGCATTCGCTTGAAAGCTGTCCTGAGCCTCTGAGACCCTATTCATCACCCGGATTACCTCCGGAGCAGAGCCCTACAGACTCACTGCCTGCAAAGTCGAAATAGCTCTTCACCAGATGCTGTCAAAACATATAGCACCGGGATATCATGTTTTGTTCCAGCGAAGGGTTCATGTATACTTACAAGTTGATCTCTATTTTCATTCCATCTTTGACATAAAAACTCATTATGAAAACATAAATATTTTGGGGTTTTTTAGACAAATGCATGGCACAGTGTTGTTGTTTTTTAATTGATTTCAGAGAGGGAGAGAGATAGAAACATCAGTGATGAGAATCACTGATCATCTGCCTCCTGCATGCCCCCTACTGGGGATCGAGCCTGTAACCCGGGTATGTGCCCTGACTGGGAATCCAACTGCAACCTCCTGGTCCATAGGTGGACGCTCAACCACTGAGCCACACCGGCCAGGCCATGGCCCATTACTTAATGATCCAGTGTTTACTTAGCTATCCAGCATTACAGATACCCATCCTCTAGAACAGATAGCAACCAGGGACATTCTCCCTTGAAACTTGTACGCTGCACAGGAATTATGCCTGGGTTTCCAAGTTCACTCATTTTGTGAAGTTCAGTTTAAAGATCCCAGGTAATGTTTGGGTTTTTCTAAGCTTTATCTTGAGGGGTTTTTTTATATTAAGATTTTTAGTATGTCAAGGGTACTGTAGTTAGGTAGAGTATGTGGAGAGGGTGAAATTAAAAATATACATGTGAATATCTTTGAAAATGGTAACCAGTGAGAGGGGGTATAAAGCAAAAATGCCAATATCCAAGTTATGCATATGTAAAACTAAAGCATCTTAGTGCAACTCTCTCTGAAGAAATCAAGAATATGTCACAATTGGCATTTGTCAGATGCCATTCGACAACTCTTCGCAAAGGTCCATGGTGCCTTAAAACATCTTTTGTTTACAATCTCTGGGGGCTTTGCCCTCTGGGTCGCATTAATAATCCTGTGCCTCGCTCAGAGCTCTAGCAGGCTTCACTGGCTACATGAGAATTGAAGACATAAGTCCGAACGCTTTCTGGCGCTGCTTTGCTCTCACGTCAGCTGCTGTAAGCTCTAGATCCAGTGTGTGCTCAAGTTGGTTCAGAAGCACAAATCCCAGGGTTTGAGCAGGTCCTAAATTTCAGTTCTTAAAGCTGTCTTCAGTCATTTATAGCTACGGTCTCTGTAGCTGAAAAAAAAACTATTACCTCTTCGCTCGATACTCTGACACCAAATGTGTGGGGTTTCTTTTTCTCTCTCACATTAAATGATTCTGATACTACTCAGAATTAGCATAGACCCCTCAGGTTTAGGGCTCAGCCTGCCCACCCCCACCCCCCATTTTGGAAGTCCCAGGTCATCACCTCTGATCTAAAAGCTATAAATCAGGGTTCCCACCCCCCCCCTCCTTGGATTTGATCATTTACTAGAACAACTCACAGAACTCAGATGACTGCTCCCCTTAACTGTACATGATTCCTTATAAAGGCTGGAACTCAGGAACAGCCAGATGGAGGAGATGCATGGGCAAGGTGGGTAGGAAGGGGCGCGGAGCCTGCATTCCCCCTCTGAGCACATCCACACTGCACCCCCGCGGATTCACCAACACATACACGTTTTATAACAAAAGATGCTCCTGTCACTCAGGAAATGACAGTTTGGGGAACTCTATGTCAAGTTCTTGGGGCAGAGACCAAATATGTATTTCCTATTATGTCACAGTAACCAAAATAAATTATGCCTAAGAACTAGCAAAATATTCGGGGACGGGGGGGGGGGGGGCGTAGTTATACAACCTACCAGCTTTGACCAAAGGTCACTGGTGAGTGACAAGGTAAGACCCACCCTTCTGCCCTGACTGGTTTGGCTCAGTGTATAGAGCAGCAGCCTGTGGACTGAGGCAGCGGTTCTCAACCTGTGGGTCGCGACCCCTTTGGCAGTCGAACAACCCTTTCACAGGGGTCGCCTAAGACCATCCTGCATATCGGATATTTACATTATGATTCATAACAGTAGCAACATTACAGCTATGAAGTAGCAATGAAAATAATTTTATGGTTGGGTCACAACATGAGGAACTGTATTTAAAGGGCCAGAAGGTTGAGAACAACTGGACTGAAGGGTCTCAGGTTTGATTCTGCTCAAGGGCATGCACCTTGGTTGCAGGCTCAATTCCCATAGGGCAGTGGTCGGCAAACTCATTAGTCAACAGAGGCAAATATCAACAGTACAACGATTGAAATTTCTTTTGAGAGCCAAATTTTTTAAACTTAAACTATATAGGTAGGTACATTGTTATTAACTTAATTAGGGTACTCCTAAGCTGGCCTTTCATTTCCTGCATTGCTCTCTTGAGACCTCTGTATTCAACTTGTCATAGAATTGTGTTTTGCCTTCTTATACTCACTTTAATAACGACTAAAATTATTTCCGTGCTCTTCTGGGGGATGTCGGTGAATTTCGCAAGGGACTTTAAAAATTTAGCTCAACTCCTAGGTTTAAAGATCAACACGGGTGTAGTGCAAAGGTCCCCATGGACGTCACCCTGAATGCTCGGGTCATTTTTTGTTTTGTCTTGGAGGGGGGGCTATTTTGTTTTTAGGGGGTGCTACTTTGCTTTGTTTTCAGAATTTTGTCACGCAATAGTGAGGGTCCGTGTGAAATGCTGAAAACCAAGAGACCCTCACGAGCACAGAGAGATAACTCTCTTCAGTGTGTTTTTTCATCGGCACACAAAGCTTTTGTACCTTCTATCCATGTGCTCTAGAAATCCAAGGTGTAGAGTTGTGAAAATCATGGGCCCGAACCGGCTTTGAAACCAGGAGAGAATTGCTTTTTCGTGGCAGGTGATTCACTCCCCCGTCCCAGGGTTGGGAACCTCTAGGGTGCAATTCATTGCCTCAGGAGAGGGCTTTCTGATTAACTCCCTTGTGACATGGAAAGGCTAGGGTGCTCCCCACACATGGACTTCCTCCTCCGTGGCAGGATTGCACCCGGGGCTTTTAAAGGCTCTTGACAGATAATGTCTTCCCATTCAGAAGTGGCTTAAGGCACAAGTTTCTTCTGATAAGATGCCAGATTCCTGGATCAAGCATGAAGCCACAGAGGGGGGCAATGGAGCTGAATAGTCCTGTTCTGATATCCCGCCCACGTGAACCTCGGAATGGAAGTCTACACATTCCGTCGTGATTGGCGTTGGGTCGGTCAAATGTGCATGCTTAATGCCAAGTCCAGGGAGAACAGATTCATGAAATTGCATTAGAGAACTAAGTGAAAAAGGCAGTACATCTGAAAAGTGGGGAAAATATTTTTTTAAAAGAAATTGATCTCTCACAGGGAGAGGCCATGAAATTTCCTTCAAAATCACCTACATGAACCTGATAGCAAAACGCAAGCTATAAGGAGATGAGCTATTGACATTGAAATTAGTGAAATGCATCTTCCTGTTGACACGAGTGTGAAGTGCTACGGAGGCTGTTAAGTCTTTTCTGGGGAAATACTGTGCCAGGAACTGTACCAGCAGCCAGAGATGGGTTATATCATTTTTCCAAAATAGGAAAATGGTCCATGTGCCAAAATGTAAATCTTCAGGTTAAGTCTATTTTCAGGTTAACTCTAACCCATTTTAGTATCGCCTACTCTTAGTCCTCTAAGAAATTCCTTCCTGGTGGATTTTTCAAAGGCAGTGTGATTGTGAAGGAAATTTAGTGCAAACTGCAAAGTGTCACATCAGATGCGAATAGATACTTGGTAATTATGTATAAACATCGTTCAGAAACACTAGTGACAGTAAATATGATTGGATGTAATAAGCCCCCTAAGGCAGATTTTCTTTTTATCTCTGTTTTTTTGCTATGAATTTTAATAATAATATTAGCCATTTAATGCCAATAAAACCAGATTTTAGTGTTAATACATAGAATGTTTAAGTGTGAAATAAGGAAAATTTAGTGGAAAAAATATTACTAATTATAGAAGATTTCATGATTTGAGAATGATTGAAATTCTACACATAGAGGTTAAAAGTATGTTTCTTAAACTCAATTACTATTAATAGCTACTAAATTCTTAATGCTTGTTTTTCTAATCCTATGAATAACCCTGTCTTAAATGTAAGTATTGTGACAATACTAATACCTAAGTTACTTTAAGAGAATATATTTCTATAATGATACCAGGTCCCCCCCCCCATCATTTCTGAGTGTTTCTGTGTTTTTAATTAAAATGTTAAGAAATTTGTCTTTGTCCTAAAATAGTAAAATAAAATGCCCTAAACAAACGGGATTTCCTGTTATTCTGCAATATGTGATACAGCTCTAGAGATAGCTAGTTTTAAGCCTTGGGAATCTGTATTCTGGCTAAAAGTTTTAAAGGCAATTATTTCTTTTTTTAAGTGAAATGTGCACAAATCAAAGACCAAAGGTAGAGCTCTTTCTGTTTTTATAATCTAGAGAAAATGAAAACATTAAAGAGTAGGGAAATGTTATCTGTTTTCCTTAACTAAAAATTGCATTTTTCTCCTGAGGTGTGGACATAACCGACATTTTCTGTGGTGTGATTTTTCTGCCCACTCCAACATAAGAGCTAATCTGCTTCTTCTATTTTTCATCTCTAAGCATAATTCTTAGAAATGTGTTTGCTTGATTAAATCAACCAAGCAGAGAGCCCTGTAATTCATTTCTCGGGGGACATGGTAATGCCTTCCTGAATTATCTCATGGCCCGAGGCGCAGGCACGAAGAAGAAAAGGCTCGTGTGGATGTGGATGCACACACAGTGTGTATGTGAGCTCACATAAACAGATGAGGTCATTGCTTCCTCTGAGGTCTCATTGTTTCTGCAGGAGCTTTGTTCCCTGGGAGGGAGAGCAAAGCCACACGGAGGCCTGGGAGTAGGAAAGCCGGATGTGCCGCTGTCCGCTGTCACGCTGAAGGGACTTAGAGGGGGCACATTCGGAATATGTTTCTGAAGCATGTAAGAAGTGTCGGGATTAAATGAGATAAGCGATTTGAAACGTGTGAGCACGCTCGCCATTTAATTATCCGTCTGAATAAAAGATAAAGATGGATTTAGAACTGGAATCTGTGACTGTCACAAAAGCCTAACTTTGAGCGAATACCTTTCATCATTTTCCAGTAATCCGAAACAGATTAACCTTCCTATCTTGCTCTTTCTCCTCCCCGACGCATTAGCCAACGCATAGTGGAGTGTCAAAAACCAAGGACAGTCATTGTGAGATTGAACAAGCTAACTCTGGGTGTTTTTCTGCACAATTAAGAGAGAAGATGTAAGAGAGAGAGAGAGAGAGAGAGAGAGAGAGAGAGAGAGAGAAAGAGAGAGAGAGAGAGAGAGAGAGAGAGAGAGAGAGAGAAAATATAAGTGTGTCTCCGAATATTATCTGAGCTCCTACGAACTAGAAATCTAGGCAAGGACTCTTAGAACATACTCTCTTTTCTAACCATTCAGTTATTTCCGTTTTCAAAGCTGGAAGTTACTTTGTAGAATTGTCTGTCGCTTGGTCCCTCTTAGAGTTTCCTTGAAAGGCGTGATCACTGGTGATTGGGAGAGTAGCTACCTGTTCTCGCTCCCCCACTGACTAGCTCTGCCACTCACTGTGTAACCCGCCATGGAGCCCTCAGTGCCTTGCTGCCTTCATCCATGAAGCAGGGTGAGCAGCTATCCCTGTCCTACGGTTGATCTGAAGATTTGATGATTTTCTAAGCATAAAGCACTTAAAACATGGTCTCACTCCTATTAGCAGTCCATAAGTTTTGAACTATTATTGTTTAGCTGAAAGAAAAGTGAGGGGGTTGAAGACAAGTAGTGAGTAGAAGAAATAAGTGCGATTTGAGAACCTGCTATGGATTAAGCATTATGCTCAGTAAGTAACACAGAACATGTTTAATACTCGCATACTCTATATGGAAAATGTCCGTTGTCTTAATTGCACACAAGAGCAAATTGAGATTTAGGTCATTTTGAGACTCATTCATTTAAAAGTTGATGTTTAACTTAATAATTAGCCCGTGGGCATGGGTGCTGTTGGTGGTGGTAGTAGAAGACACAGGGAGACCAGATGTTAGTTTAAAAAATTGTCTCCCTATTTCCTAATTTGAAATTTAACTTAATACAGTAATGCCTCGGCCAATTTGGAGCCATTATATCCTGGCGCACACACTTGGTCATGACCATTCTTTCAGGATAAAATGCCTTACAGAAACGTTCATGGTAACCACCTGCAAAAAAAGAAGTTATGATGTAAAATAATCCTTATGTTTGATCGAAGTATTTTTAACATGAGCTCTTTTTAAAAAATTCTTCAAACAGTAAAGCCTTTTCAAGGGAAAGAAAATGAAACAGCACAACTAAGAAAGAGGGTTAAGGCAGTCAGCTGCGTAAATGAGGAGCAGCGACATCATAGATAAATACAATGAGTTGCAACCCTGTCTGTCTCCAACTTTGGACGAATAATTGCAATAGAACTAGAGGGAGTTTTTAGGCCTTGGTTTCAATGACAAGCAAGAATCAAGTGTAGTAATATCCTGATTGCCCAATGCTGCATATAAAATATCCCTCAGTGAGCTGTGTACAGGGAACTTAAATGCTTTACAGACCAAAAAATTAGCTTATTTATCATATCTTCTTCCGTCCGTCTCGTCATGCTCTTCATTTTCTTCTTTTCCTCCTTTTTCTTGCTTTTTCAGCCTTGATGACTCCTTTTGTAGCCACATAGCCTAATACAAGAATATATTTTTCATGAATTTCCTTCAGCTTAGCAGCCTTCTGCACATGGCTTGTCATATGCAGCCGTGTTAGTCCACATCTCTCCCAGTTTCTTTGCAGCATCACCAATATATAGGTTGTCCAAAAAAATGTATACACACACTTTGAATAATTATAAAGGCAGTGTTTATTAAAATATATTTCAGTTTCAAAATTGAGCTCTCAGCTGTTACAGTGTGTGTGTGTGTGTGTATTTTTTCCCCTTGGGACACCCTGTATAAACCAGGATGTTCTTTGAATTGGGGACAAAGAACAATGAAAGGAGGCGAGGCCTCTTGAGTGCATTGGGATTTGGTGGGGAGGGCAGGGGGAATCCCTCACATTCAACAGTAGTCAGCCTTTAAGTGCTTACCATTTAAAAATTGCCTTTTTTCAAATTAGTGTATGTAAGCCTCTCATCTTTTAAATATATATACTATCAATGCACTTTGTCAATTGTTACCTCTTACTACTTTTCTTCTTCTTTTAAGATTGAAAGGACCATTTTCTGGTTTGTAGGTTCAACCAGATTTCACGGTGCAAGTGAGAATTCTAATGACATGTGGCCAAAAGCTATACATCAAGCTTTTTTGAGATTATGGAGAAGCACATTTTTTTCTAGGATAAAAATAAGGCAGATGAGTGCAGGTTTATTTTCTTATTGTATTTACTTACTTGTTTTCTTAAGTTAAGCAACTTACTAAGTACAGAGCACCCCCTATGAGCCAGACCAAAACTGCTCCTTAAATACCTCACAGTTGAAGAGGGTAGTCAGAAACATAAGTAATTTAATAGACTTTATGAAGTGCAATCATGGGGATTTGCATAGCATTTTATAGGAGCACAAAGGAAGAACACCACTTACACCTGGGATGTCAGGGAGGTGGCCCCCAGTTAAAGCAAAAGGAGAAGGGGAGGCATATCCCCTAAGATATTGCTATTTCCACATCCCACCCCCCCAAAAAAACCCTGTGTGGGAATAAATTCTGTACCTTCCAACAGCTTTTCAAGGTACCCATGACTCATAACTTAATAATAATTGGTGCCCTAACCGGTTTGGCTCAGTGGATAGAGCGTCGGCCTGTGGACTGAAAGGTCCCAGGTTCGATTCCGATCAAGGGCATGTACCTTGGTTGCAGGCACATCCCCAGTTTGGGGTGTGCAGGAGGCGGCTGATCGATGTTTCTCTCTCGTCAATGTTTCTAACTCTCTATCCCTCTCCCTTCCTCTCCGTAAAAAATCAATAAAATATATTTTTAAAAAATAATAATAATTGGGTTTACCCAACTGGCCAAAATTCTATTCCTGACATGAGCTTCCATAGTTTTGTCTTAATGAAGAAGAAATGTGTATCTTTGGAAAACATTTTATAAAACCACACAGTAGAATGCATATAGCAGTGGAATTGTTGAAGACACAGGAAGTTTTGTCCTTCTTTTATGAGGAGGGATGTTTCAAGTAGGATTGGAATAAAAATGGAACCAATTAGAAAATCATAGAAGCACTTAAGAAGAAATTTAATTGTTGCTGAAAGAATTAGAATCCAATGGCATAGGAAGAATTTAATTAAATTTCAAAATAAAATAACTACCATTTCGCATTGGAAAATCTAATGTCTCTTAGAGCTTATCAGTTATTTCTTGGCCTACAAATGAGTAGTGGTTAAGTTGCCTCTTATTTTCCTCATTTTGATTATTATAGTTTTACATGCTACTTATGGTGGGGAACATTACTGCTGAGATAACCATTAAGACTGTGCCTATAGAAATGTGGTCTCATAGGCCCATGTATATTTGGGTGGAAAAAGGGAAGGACCTAACTTAAATCTAACTTCCCAAATCAACTCTCCTTCTACAGCAGAATGCTGCTGTTTAATAAGAAAATGTTGGTTAAGGAGGACAGTCACCATATATATCAAATATTAAATGACCTTTTAGAAATGGAAAGTGACCAATCGACTAAGTAATTGCCCATGAACAAAGGAATGGGACTAATGTTTGGAAAGGAGAATTGCAAAGAGACGACTTGCAATGCCTTCATACCATGGGATGAATGAGTGGGACCTCTAACCCAGAGCCGTTGGAAGAAACAATATTTTGCACAAAGTTGAATTTTTCTATTTTTGCCCACAGCCTCGTCATGTGTTCAACATGCTAAAGAAGTATGTCCGTGCTGAACAGAAAGACAGGCAGCACACCCTGAAGCATTTTGAACACGTGCGCATGGTGGACCCGAAGAAAGCTGCTCAGATCCGGTCCCAGGTGAGCACAAAGTGTGGTGATCACCTGCAGCTTTGACCAGCCGGTGTTCTTGGTCTTTGAGTCAGGTTTTCATTATTCCCAGAGGAGCTCTGGCTCTTATGCAACTGCTCTTTAATAGCTGGTAAATTCTAAAGGCTTGTCTTAGGGCAGTGGTTGGCAAACTGCGGCCCCTTGAGTGTGGCTCTTCCACAAAATACCACGTGCAGGCGTGCACGTACAGTGCGATTGAAACTTCATGGCCACACTCAAGGGGCCAAAGAGCCGCATGTGGCTCGCGAGCCGCAGTTTGCCGACCACTGTCTTAGAGCAACATGTGGTTTGTCCAATTCTGAGTTATTAATAAGGAATATAAAAATTTTCAATGTCTACTGCTATTGATTCTTAAAGGAACCATTTTAATCTCATGTCTAAAATGAAGAACACAAATGGTATAAAAGCAAAACATCTAAAATTGGTTCAACTACATTGTGGTAGGTAATCAGAAACTCACAATGATTGGGTATAATGTGAGCCTATAAGTCCTGTAATAAGTATGTTTTATATTCCTCCATTCCCAACTGGCATCTACCTCTGGAAACATGAAATTCCTACATTTCTTTAAATAGAAGGATTTAAAATATATCTATATTTTGTTGCATGAAATATCCAGTAGAATTAAAATATGTTCTCATCTATTTCCAGATTTGCAAAGAAATATAACTAGAACATCAGAGGTTATTTAGGGGCCTCGGTAGTAAGAAATCAGAGTTGGATGAAATGATCTTTTTAGTTGACTTTATACTTTATGGTTGCAAGCATACAATATAACGGGGAGTTTAAAGCAGCTCTAAAGTCAGAGAACAAAAAATGGGAGAAGAAGGAACAGAAGGATGCCCTTTAAGGTTAAAAGTTTCAGCAGTGTTTTGTCAGTTTCACTTTGAAGTTTGTATCTGTCCGTGGTGCTTGGTAAGGAAAATAGCTAATCCTTATACCAGAGATGGCTTACCTGGAACTGTCTTCCTTCGATGCAGGTGATGACCCACCTCCGTGTGATTTACGAGCGCATGAACCAGTCTCTCTCCCTCCTCTACAACGTTCCTGCTGTGGCTGAGGAGATCCAGGATGAAGTTGGTAAGTAAGCTGTTCTTTTGATGCTATGCATATCAACATACTCTGCTCCTGCAGGAGAACATCAGAGGAGTTCATCTGCATCAGCAAACACCAGTGTTCTCATGTGTGGAAGGAAAAAGAGCAGATTCCCTTTTACAGTGACACTCTTGGGGGCTGGCACTAGCTCTCCCCGTAGCAATTGCATGGGGTCTTCACTATCCATACTCACAAACGTATGGATACTTATAACTTGACTTAGGATATATCTGTGCAGTAACGAACCATTTATTATTGGATTTTACTTGTCAGCAGTTGTCTTCTCATGGCGCTTTGGTACTTGACAGTTTAATGAAGACAACCCTTCATCTTTTAATGCTCTATTGTTGTCACCTGTGTGTCGCATTATATCCCCGTTTTATAGGTGAAGAGCTCAAATTTACAATTTAAAAAGTTACTAGCCTATGTCACACTGATCATAAGTAGCACAGCAAAAGCACGAAACTGTGACTGCTGACCTTGAGGTTGTTGTTAGATTCAGTAGCTCACATCTTTCTTGGAAGCCTTCCCCTGTCCCCCTCCCCGCAATAGCCACAGTTATTGTCTGAACCACATTATTGTTTAAACTTAATTAAACGATGTGCCCATAATCTTTTATTAAACTTTTATTTTGCAATAATCATACACTCATAAGAAGTTGGAAAAATAATGCAGTCTAGTGTGCACATCACCCACTTCCCCAATAGTAACATCTTACATGACTGCAATACATCATCAAAACCAGGAGACTGACATGTGTTCCCACTACCTTTTATGTCCCTAGTTCTCCTAATGACATGTATAAGTTCTCCCTTCCCTGTTTTTCCTGGAAAAGGGAATAAAGGATCACATAACATAATTCTTCGCAAAGCCCCAAATGCCCATATCTGTTTAACTTTACCTCACAAAAGTACATGGATGGCAATTATGCTAGTGAATCTTTCAACATAAAAGAAATGTATGTCACCCTGGAGATTTGGTGTATAAACTGTCCACAAATAATCAATATGCATGTAGTATATCTCTCTCTGTAATAAATCCTGCCTTTGTTAATTGGGTTGGAAATAGATGCAGGTTATCTGAAATCAGAACAGCCAGGATATTATAGATCAGTAGACCCATTACAGGAATTCCTCCTTGCAGTGGTCCAAAGCACTTCCTGGCTTGCTTTTTACATTTTGTGCCAAAGCTATTCTACTCTTCCTTTTCTAATTTAGTACTTCCTTATAAATATTGTTTGTATTATCATCAGGCAAGTGTTTGGCGTGGATCAGATGATGTTGGTCTGATTAGTCCTGTGTGTTAACAAACAGAATCAAGTGTACTTCAGATTACACGCTTTGAAAAGAAACTACATCATCTTCGCTTTTGTTCAAAAGGGGGAATTCACTGTCGAGCAAGATCTTAGGAGGAGAGTCAGTAGAGTTTTTAGTCTACACCATGGATAGAAGACAGGATTTCCAATTAATTTTTACTCTATTAAATTTCTTGAAGAACTGAATATTCTTGTTAGATGTATTTGTAGGATAGACGTGTATAAGGAGCCTTTAAAATACTGTATATTAAATAAGTATAAGAAAATCTTCCCAGGGGATTGTCAAGGGCGGGGGGGAAAAAGGACACATATGTAATACCCTTTGTAATACTTTAAGCAATTAAAAAAAAAGAAAATCTTCCAATAAGTTCCAGAAAAGACAAAAATCAAAGAAATCATCACATTCTTAAATGAACTGAAGCTCAGATCTTCTAGATGCGTGCATCTCTGCCTGTAGCTCTCGTAACAAGCTGTTTTCATGTACGCGTGGCTTTAATTGAGGTGTCGTCAATAGTACCAAACTGTAGAGGAATAAGCCATTGCACAGGACTAGAAAATTGATGACCACTGATAATTTACTCTCACCCAGTTATTATGGTTGAGTCTTTTTAATTAAATTATCAGGAGTTTTTTATTCAGCAAGATAGTACTAAAGCGGTGGCCACTAATGAGTCATACTTCCACAGAACAGATGGAGATTCAGATATCTTGAGTGTTACAAAATGCCTAAGAACAGGGCAACAGTAAACTTCAAATCTCAGTGACAGGGAGGATATGCAGATCATCAGAATCATGGAATTTTTTTCTGAAAAAAAGAAAGGCTCAACTATTAAGTTGGATTAGCAGCATGTTATTTTTCTAATATTTTTGTCATTGTAAGTATACTAGATACTGAATCCTGAAAGATAATCTTTTTTAAAATCTTTTTTGCCTTATTTTTAAATGGTTGTTTCCAATAGAAAGAGAAGCTGGCAATGATGAACTTCCATTAATTGGACACGTGCACCATTTGAGCTCCTAACACCAAAGCTAAAGAAGCAAGACCTCCCTGGGGAGAATGGCTTTTCTGAATTGAGTTTTTAGTTGTTTCCTGTAGTTGTTCTTCATCCGAAGGAACATTTAAAAATAACTCACTTTCAAAGTAGGAATATACATGAAATAAGGTTGATCATGGGTGCTAATTGTTTAAGCTGAGAGGTATTTGGAAGTTCTTTGTAGTATTCTAAAATGCAGATAAAACCTGTACAATATGGTTTATTGTTTGAAAAGCATCCTTCAATACAAAGAAAAAAGCAGAATAAGTTAACAGTTCTCTCTTTACTTTTATGATTTATTTTCTTGTTGATGCCCTTTCTTGACTAACAATCATACATTAAAATGCTCAGTAGTATTTTCCCATTGCTTTTTAGAGAGAGTAGGAGGGAGGAGACAGAAAGAGAGAGAAACATCGATGTGAGAGAGACACATCGATTGGTTGCCTCCTGCATGCGCCCCAATCAGTTGCCTGGGCCGGGGAGGAGCCTACAACAGAGGTACGTGCCCCTAACCGGAATCGAACCCGGGACCCTTCAGTCTCAGGTCAACTCTCTCTCTATCCACTGAGCCAAACTGACTAGAGCCCCCCTTACTATTTAAAGTGGCGCTTTGGAACTTTATTTTTTATTCAGCAAATGATGGAATCATTATTTGAAAGAAAATATACCTCCCCTTCAATGCCCATGTTCTGTTTTAATCACCTTTGAACCCTTCAAAAAGGCAGAATGCCCTTGTTTCTTCTGTTTTTCAGCTCAACCTTTGCTTTGTCAAATTGCTATTTCAAAATGATTGGGCCTTTTTGCCCTCTGCAGTCTCCCTTAAATCTATGCTAAAAGGATTCCGTTTTCTCTTACTGTTGGCACTGAGGTTATTTATCAAAGTGCTTCATTTTGCAGCTACCTCAAGGCTAAAAATACTGTAGCTCTCTATTTAGAGCTGGCTCTTTCACAGAATGCTGTAATGACCAATTTATGAGAAAGGCAGGAGGAAGGAAAGGGGACAGGAAGGCGTAATTGTCTCCTAGCCTGTGCTTTTTTTCTTTTAGCATTCAAAATTAATAAAAAACATGAGTTATTATAAACCAGATGTTGGCAGGAATCTTGGGCAGAACAAATCCAGAATGGAGTAGGATTGAGATCTATGGCAGGAGATCAAGAAACTTCTGCTAAGGAACGAATGCTTATAATTTCTTATTACAATTTGACTGTGGCCACTTGATCAAATTTTCTACTCTTTGGGAGAAAACACAGCATGCCGATTTCAAGGACAGTGTTTCCATTCTCTGTTCCTAATAAACCTATTGATTTGGGGATTTAATGAATTCAAAGTAGTCTAGGTTTAAAATAGAATATTTACAGCACTAGCCAGACCAACAAAAGAGCATTCATTACTACTGAGAATTTTATGCATCCTTATGCATAATTGTTAGTTGAGCAAGGGCATCAACAAGAAAAGAAATCATGAAAGTAAAGAGAGAATTATTAACTTACTAGAGGCCCAGTGCACGAAATTCGTGCATGGGTAGGGTCCCTAGCAGCTGTCGGCTATCACCCGGGGCCTCCCTTCCCCGGCTGCTGGCTGAAGCCTTCCTTCATTCCATGCCGCCCCTTGATGGTCAGCACACGTCTAACTCCTGGTCGGTCAAACCCCCACCCGTAGGGACAATTGCATATTAGCCTTTTATTATATAGGATTCTGCTTTTTTTCTTTGTTTTTCATAAGAAATTATTTTTAAGTGTATGTAGATTTTATAGTTTATAGCTGATTTAAGTAGTTGGAAACAAGAACATTTATTTATATCATAAATTACCAAAGATGTGTTTCTTCTTTGGTTTTACAATAGTTCCAATGCTTCTTTTCATATTTTCCCCAATATTGTTACCTGAATTACAAATATGGCCAATGTTTGTTGGCCTACCTCTATGCCTATCTCTGTACCCCTCTTAGCAAGACAGTTAGCTCTTCCAAAATAAAACCACTCATTTTATCTTTTATTTATCTTTTTTAATTAAGGTATAATTGATATATAACACTGTATTAGCTTTACATAATGATTCCATATTTATGTACATTGTGAAATGATCATCACAATAAGTCTAGTTAACATGCATCACTGTACATAGTTACAAATTTATTTTTTTCTTATTATGAGGACTTTGAAGATCTACTCTCTTAGCAACTTTCAAATATGTAATATAGTACCATTAACTCTAGTCGCCTGCTGTACATTACGTGCCGTGGCATATTTTATAGCTGAAAGTTTGTACCTTTTGGCCCCCTTCACTCATTTCATCTACCCTCCTCATCTGGCAACCGCCAATCTGTTCTATGAACTTTGGTTTTGTTTGCTTTGTTTTTTAGATTTGATATATAAGTGAGATCATACGGTATTTGTCTTTCTCTATTAGATATATTTTATTTCACATAATGCCCTGAGAGTCTATCAGTGTTTTCACAGGTGGCAAGATTTTATTTTTTATGGCTGAGTAGTATTCCATTGAGTGTGTGTGTGTGTGTGTGTGTGTGTGTTACATCTTTATCCATTCATCCATCAATGGACATTTAGTTGTTTTTATATCATGGCTATTGTTAATATTGCTGCAGTGAACATCGGGGTACATGTATCTTTTGATGAAACTCAAGCAAATGTCTTTGTGAGCTTTCCTTTGAATCATGACTGTGGCACAGTAGTTTAGTCTGTTTTCATGCCATTCTCTTATTTTTGTGTGTGTGTGGGCATTTGCACCGAGTGGGTGAAGCCTGAGGCAGTGCCTCCCACACCAGCTCTGCTGGTTTCTATGATGAGTCAGTGCGGTTCTGGGGTTCTTTTTATTAACTCACCAGCTTTGACGTATGGCCCTATAATTTGAATAAACATCCAAAAAGGAACCCTAACTAAAATGATTGGGGAGTGAGGTCAGACCACAGTGGTGGCTGCTAGACCGCTTCCTGGCATGGAACCCGACAGCAGATGTGTCCTGGTTTTATATTCGTGGAGTCTTGGGAACAACCAATGATTTTAGACTGGAACAAGGGTTGGTTATTTTGTTTTTCACAAGCAGCTGCCTGCAAGGTCCATATTTAAAAAGAGGAGAATAAAAATCATAGTGATGTTTGCCACCCTGAGTATAGAGACATTCAAATTGAGACTAATTTGGAAATATATTTCCACAAAGACTAACTGGGAATGAGAGGAATATGTTCCCACGTGAGACAGTTTGGAAGGAATGCTAATTTGCATCTTGCTGTTCAACTCAAATAAATATTACAAGGCATTCCCTAAGTAAGTCCCATTTCTCTCTGTTAACAGGTCTTCTGTCATATACACTGTGGGCTACTTTAGATAGTAAGTTATAGACAGTGGGGTATAATATCTCATCTTCAATAGGTGATCATTCTGATAACCTGCTCCAGATTATGAGGCATGTCCAAAGGAATGTTGACTCAGTATAAATCAAAACACTATTCAGAAGAGTCTTTTGAACTTGGAGCGAGAGACAGATGGTCAAAGGACCGAGACCAGGTTGTTACTTTATTCGACTGCCTGTTGACACATCCCTTGACCTAAGACGGGATTTAAAGTAGCTTATTTAGTGTGCTTAGTTTTTTTTGTTATTGTTGTTGTTGTTTTTGTTTTTTTTAAAAAATATTTTTTATTGATTTTTTTACAGAGAGGAAGGGAGAGGGATAGAGAGTTAGAAACATCGATGAGAGAAACATCGATCAGCTGCCTCCTGCACAGCCCTTATTGGGGATGTGCCTGCAACCGAGGTATATGCCCTTGGTTGGAATCGAACCTGGGACCCTTCAGTCCACAGGCTGACACTCTATCCACTGAGCCAAACCAGTTAGGGCTTTTTATAAATATTCATTTACATGTGCTCATGAAAGGGAGTGTTAAATCTTATGTATTTCTTTGAAACAGCAAGTAATGACTCCTCGTATTGTCTTGTGCATGCCTCTTTACTTTTGCTTTGGGTGGCATTTAGATCAGCCTGTCCAGCCCTTGCCAGCAAATAGAGGAACTATGTGTTCAGTTTCCTCTTTGCCATTGAACTTGATAAAGCTGCTCCTAAGGCCAGTGGAGACCAGAGACGTTGTCCTCTTGCGAAAAGAAGGGGCAGCTGCAAGTTTCATGCGTCTCAGAAGCCATAGCCTGAGCCAGCCCGGCCTTGGCAGACTGTTCATTTCTTCTCTTGCAGAGGCTGTAGTAGGGAAGTGAAGCTCTGAGCCTACAGCTTCTGAGGCTTCGCCAAGTTATGAAGGAACTTCCTGGGGCATGAGCTGGGGGTGCCAAAGGGAACATATCATATTAATGTGTTATACTTATTAGCATTTCATACTGTTTTTAGTTAGGAAACTCTAGAAGCAAACCAAATTTCACATTCCAGACTTGGGGCAGGGTGTGTGGGAGGGTTGAGAGAGAGATTGCCGTTTAACATGCTAAATTAGTTTTCTTTTGCAAAAACCTGTCTTCATTTTGTTGATGATTACTGAGCCTTGAAAGAATAAAAATGGGTTTACTCTCAAATGAGAGTCAGTATATTAAAGGAACGTTGCCAAGCAAGCCCTCATTGATGTGACATACACTGTAAGAAAAGTATTATCTATGTAGATGGACTTGAACGCCCCTCTACAGTTGTGTTCTAGAGGCACATGATAAAAACTGCATAATACAAACAATGTTTGAGGTGAAAACCTAAATGAATTGTTGTATTTGATTATAAAATACAACAGCTCCATTGCTTTGGCTCAGGGATTTGAGTATCAGCCCATGGACTGAAGGGTCAAGGGTTTGATTTCGGTCAAGGGCATGTTCCTCAGATGCAGGCTCAATCCCCGACCCCAGGTGGGGCATGTGCAGGAGGCAACCAATTGATGTATCTCTCTAACATCGATGTTTCTCTCTCTGTCTCTCCCTCTCCTGCTCTCTTTAAAAAGCAATGGAAAAATGCTACTTAGCATTTTAAGCATCTTTATGTATGATTGTTAGTCGAGAAAGGGCATCAACAAGAAAATAAATCATAAAACTAAAAAATATCCTTGGTTGAGGATTAACAAACAAAAACAAAACACAACACCTCCTATTCGCTGAAAAAGAAACATAATTTTTGAGCAGTCATGGATAAAAAAATGAACAAGTTCTTGTCATTAAAAATACAAATCAAAGCATGAGTATTAATTTTTTAAATTGTCAAGGTAACTTTTAAAAATGCGTCATACTCTGTCATGAGAAGAGTAAGTGTAAAGGAACTTTCATAAGCTCCTGATCAGTATATGGTACAACCTTTTTATGGGACTATTTGACTCTACCTAATAAATTAAAATGTGGTCTTTTCTAATTTAGCACCATATTTCTATGGATATACTGAACATGTGTGGAAAGAGGTACTTCTACTTGTCACTTGATACCCTGAATATCAATATTTTTTGGATAAGCATTACTACCTTTGAAATAACAAAGAAAAAAACAAAAGATGTATAATAGACTCCACTTCCCTTTCTCAGCCTCCTGTTTATATTTCTCTCAATTTGGGGTTCAGTGCCCCTAAATTTATAGGGAAATTAAATGCAACATTTCAGGAAACTTAGGTAGAAATGGTCTAAGCCTCCAGTCTAAGTATAATCTGTGGAAATGCTAGGTCATCTGTTTTCTTCTTGCAAGATTTTAACCTCTCCTGTCACCGCCCCGCACCCCCACCCCCACCCCCCTCGCCCAAGAGTGCTCAATTTCTCTGGAATTCTGGTAAAAAGGAAAGAGCCTTCCTAATACACTGTTGCTGTCCTCCCCACCTATTTATTAGGGTACTTAATGTCAGTCAAAAAGAGCTCTGGAAGTTCTTAGCAATTTTATTTTAATACTGAGAATGACTACTTGTAGCAAACCAACCAAATTGAAGTGTTTTGAGGACAGTAACCTTAAGATAAATAACCCCTCAATTTTCTTCTAAGAATCAGACTTGAACAATTTCCAAATTGCTCTTGACAATGTTGGTTATTATGAGGGAAATAAACAACAACAAAAAATTACTTCAAGGCAAGTAGGAATAGGAAAAGATAGGCGCTATGGGAAGTATCTTTTTAGGTACATTGGCCCTACCAGAATGTATTTACAGTTCACAGGTTAAGTCTCCTTCATTTCCCTCACCTTCCTCTTGGCAGAAATCTCAACACTGAGTGCTTTTTTTCCCCATCTTATGGGAGAAGTCTTCTTATACCTAACGTACCTGCTTCAGGTATAAGAAGAGTAATTAAGGCGTGACCGTCTGTAGATGTACTAGCACCGTCATCCTTCCTAAAAAGAGCCAAGGAGCCTATCTGTTAGTGTGGAATCCATATGTCAGTCAAGTATTGTATGAAACTATGAGAGGCTTTGCTCCCTCAGTCTCTTTGATTTGAAATGAAGAGATGGGTCCTGCCCCTCATTCAGGATGACCTGTGTCCACTCGGCTGCTGCCAACATCTCCTCAGGGACAGGCAGGTGGAATCAGACCTCAGTTTTCAGATTAAGGATTCTGGGTGATTATGTGGCTTGATCAAAATCGGAGATTGTGAATGCACAGCAAACATCGTCAATGCCCAAGGGGTTCAAACCCCTTCAGAAATCGAAGCAGGTCTTCAAATACTTGAGTGTAAAAAAAATATAATGCTTTTGCTTTAAAAAATAAAAATAAAAAGTAGAGAGCCCTCTATGGAGAACTGAGTCTGATATTTTAGTTTTATATAAGGCCTTGTTAATCTGGGCTTTAGGTCCTCAGAACCCATTAGTAGGGGAGGCTGTGTGATGAGCTGATGATCTCCAATCATACCTTGAGCCTTCTTCGCTGACCTGCGTGATTTCTGCACCTTTGTGTCATCAGCCAATAGTCTGAGAAGAGTTTCTGTCATTTGCTGATGTCTTTGGTTTGGTTGCTGTAAGTCCTAGGACATGAAAGGTACCTGAGAGCTCATCTGAAATTCTCCTAGGGAAAAATGCACTCCCCGTGGAAATGGTTCTGGAAGCTATTGATTGTTTCTTTTAAATATACACTGAGTGGCCAGATTATTATGACCACCCCATCAGTACAATGAAATGAATTAGTTATGCAAATAATAATAATAATAATAAAACCTTGAGAGTATTTGCTTAGGAAGTTTTCAATATTCAGTATTTTTGGAAGTGTCAATGAAGTACTAATGGGGTGGTCACAGTAATCTGGCCGGACATAATAATCTGGCCACTCAGTGTATATATTAGGTATATACTATTATACACAGTATATATATATGTGTGTGTAAACATCAGTGATGAGAGAGAACCATTGATCGGCTGCCTCCTACACACCCCACACTGAGGATCAAGCCTGCAACCCTGGCATGTGCCCTGATCAGGAATTGAACTATGACCTCCTGGTTCAGAGGTCAAGGCTCAACTGTTGAACCATGCTGACTGGGCCATTGATTGTTTATTTTTTGAGGGCTAAGTGAAGCCCAATAATTTGGAGGGATTCTTATCTTAAAATACAGAGTCCCAGCCCCCATCTCAGACCTACAGAAATCTGCATTTTCCTTATCTCCCCAGGTAATTCTTCAGAAGCTTTCAAACTCATGATTAGATACCTAAATTGTGTTTACATTGGTCTTGAACTAAGAATGGCAATCCTCCTCGGTGAAAATCAGTATATCCTGGTAAATTAGCCATGTGACTTCCGAGTGATGCTGATTTCCAAAGCTGAGATTATGTAAAATATTACAGTGAAGCATTATTAAGCTTGAAGTTCAACCATATAGAGAATTTGTTTAGGTGTGACAGAGTTGATGGCTATATTTTATTTATCCAAGTTAAGGCTTATTATTAGCTATGAAAAGAGATTGGCATAAACTGCTCATTAACATTGATTAACTGTTTCTCTAAAAGGACTAAACAATGCAAGCACAGGGCAGGCGTCAGTCAGAAAACGCCATACTTTATAACATTGCCCCCATTTGCTCTTTTGTGTGCTGTTTCAGAAATTGTAAATCTGCTACTCTATTTACCAAAATCTTTTCCTCCTTCCTTAGATTCTTCACTTTGTATTATGAATACTGGAATGTTACTTAGATCATCTGTTCTGGCTCTCTTCAATTCCAAAGTGATACTATTTTAATAAGGCATGGAAGGGAAAATCCACAAAATATGCCTGGAGTTGTCAACCTTGTAAATGACACATAGTGAAAGCTTAATCGTGGAGGATTGTCACAGAGCCTGATGTTAGCTCGGGAAATACGTGTCATCTTAGAGAATTGACAGAAAAAGAGTACCAGGGAAAAGCCTGCTGAGCACCAACTCCAGGAGCCTGGCCTGAGAGGCAGCTCTCTCTGTTAAGCAGGAGTATAAATATTTTGCGGGTTATGCAGGAAAGCAAATTATATTCCTCTGCTTCTAAAGTATTTTATATAGTTATTTGGCACAGAAGTCGTACATAATCTCCTCTGTTTTTCCCCCCAAACGAATAGACCACATAGCTGGAAATGTCCCAGACGCATGGGGAAACTGTCATTTGGATTTTTCCCTCTGCCTGCAGCGAGGGAAGGGAGCAAAGGAGAGCACTTGAGAATGTTCTTGGCAATGGCCATGAAAAGTAAAGGAAGTGAAAATCCTCAAAGGTCAAGTATACTTTCAAACCTCCAACTGGGCCACATCTGAAATAGATCCCTTCCTTGTCATTTCTAGGAAAGGGGTAGGACATGAAATTCACTGCACAGTCCTGCCAACCGATTGGTAATTTACAATGCTTCTCTCATCTTCAGCTTTCACCTTTTCAAAAAAAGAAGAAGAATGAAACAAAAATTCCGTAGAAAATGCTGTTCTGACCTTTGGTCTTCCTTTTATCTGGGTAGGACTGGGTGAATGTCTTAGCGGGGGCTGCTATTACAAAATACCACGGATTAGGTGACTGAAGCAACAGAAATTTTTTTTCTCACAGTTCTGGAGGCTGGAAGTCCAAGAACAAGGTCTTTGCAGGTTTGGTTTCTCCTGAGGCCTATCTCCTTGACTTGCTGATGGCTGCCTTCTGTGTGTCCTCACATGGCCATTTCTCTGTGCATGAGTGAGAGAGATCTCTGTTGTCTCTTTGTTTTCCAGTCCTAGTGGATTAGGGCCCATGCTTATGACTGTATATAACTTTACCTCCTTAAAGGTCCTATCTCTGAGTATAGTCACATTGGCCGAAAGGCTTCGATGTATGACTTTTGGGGTAACATGCGTTAGTTTATAAACAGTTGGCTACATCACGCTTCTGGATAGACACAGTGTACCCCCTCTTTAGTATTCGTCAGTCCTCATCTATTTAATGTACACGGATGGTGTCTTTATCCCCAGAAAGATATTTGTCCTGCTTCTGCACCCTAAGTCATTGAAACCAAGTTTCGCTTTAGCAGTCTTCACTCTGCCTGTATGAACTTCTAACGTATGACCTCTTTAGCATATAAAGCATATATTTAACCTGAAGAGATTTGAAGGCTTTTGAAAACTTGTCTTTTTGCTAATTTATCTATACTCTTTTAGGCTCCTGGAGAGAATTTTGTTTGTTAAGATCAGCTTGTCAAAAATGACCCCTAAAGTGAAACTGATATGCTGAATTTTATGGATGACTCCCACTGTCCCAACTTCACTCAGCTTAGTTGCTGAGCATAGGAATGACAGCAGACTCAGTTCTGGCATTCATGTCATCACCCTGGAGTTAGTAAAACCTTAAACCAGCCAGGCATTGGGCATGCGTTTAGCTGCCAGGGACAGCTCAGCTTCTGGTGTCTGAGAGAGGATGTGACATAACCTCTGTGCTTCCAAGGTGTTTGAAACTAAAGACCTTCTACTTCCTTGCTGAGCTTAAGAGTTGACACTGGTGTCCAAAATTCCCATGGTCTTATCAGGATAAGCCATGCTGCCACTGATGGCCAAGAAAGGCAGGTGGATGTGTGCCCTGTAGAAGGGTGTTGGGAGAGAGGGAGGAGCTGAGAGCTGAAACAAAGCAACATTTAGTCTCCACTGAAACACTTTCTGGTGCTTGGAGCATGAACATCTCTGCACTGATGGGGCTAAATTAAACTCTTAGATTATAGAGCTCTTTTATCCCTCTCCCCCTGTCTACCTATCCCAGCCTTGAATGCAGAGCTCACCAAGAAACAACACTCTACCCCAATGCAATTATTAGAGCAAAAAATGGTTATCTTATCAGCAAATGCTTAATATTCACTTATGGGCAGTGTATTAGTTTCCTAGGGTGGCTAAAACAAATTACTACAAATTGGGTTTGCCTGAAACAACAGTTGATTCTCTCATCATTCTGGAGGCCAGAAGTCCAAAATGAGGGGGTCCATCTGCAGGGCTGTGCTACCTCCGAAGGCTCTGAGGAGCATCTGTTCCAATTCCTTTCTCTTGTTTCTGGTGCTGCCTACAACCCTTAACATTCCTTTGGCTTGTAGAGACCTCACTCCCATCTCTGCTTTCATCTTCAAGTTAGTATTCTCCTTTTGTCTCTGTCTCTGTGTGTCTTCTCCAGTATGATCAGAGCCTGCCTTATTCCAGTAGAGTCCACCCTACTCCATATTGAATTGAGGTCCTATCTTATTCTAGTATGATCTCACCTTTACTTGATTGCATCAGCAAAGACCCTATCTCCAAATGAGCCATACTCACAGGTATCAGGGATTAGGACTTCAACATACCATTTTGGGGAACATAATTCAACCCATATCAGGCAGTTTAGTTTTTTCTTTCCCTTGACTTGTATGAATTTGAAAAATTGACCAAGTTTCTTCCTGAAACATTATCAAATTTAAGTCAGGTTCTGCTTGTCTTGAATTGATGATCTCTTTGTTTAAAAAGAATAATTTACATATTTAATTGGTACAAATTGTGAAAGGCTTTAAATGCTTTGCATTTGCTTGAGGCTGATTAATGAGTAAATTTGTAAACTGTGGCTGTTTTAATTTGCTGGGGTTAATTAATGTTTACTGCACTTGGAAGATGAAAAGACATATATAAATGCACCGTAATGTGAATCATTTTTTAATTTGTTTTGGAGCATAAAGTATATTCAAATTGCTTACATCACTTTTTTTAAAAAAAGGCTGTTGGAACACTATGGTAATTAGTGGAGAGGACTCTAAAATTTTGAGGTGAATTAATTACATATTATTGAAGATATCCTGTTTTAATACTATATATTCCAAGAAAAGTAGTTATATTTTTACTCTCATTATGTAAAAAGTAAAGAGTAGAAATCTCAGAGGTCAAAATTGATAATTATATAGTGTATCATAATTTAGATAAAGTCTGGATTTGTTTGGTTTTGCTTTGGCTTTTTAGTTCTGAGTTGAGACTTTCAGAACAGGGTAGGGAAAAAAAGGCTAGCTGTGCTGAAATGAAAATAAGATTTTACAGTACTAAAATTTTTAGTCAGAAATATGAAATTTCCTGGTATTTTTTTTTACTAATAATATAGGAATTGAAAAAAAATAAATAAATAAAAAGAAAATAAGATTTTAAAGTAACATTTTTAAAGAGAAGAAATTACTAGATTTCTTGTAAATTTTCAACTGAAGAAGCATCAGGGGCTGGGATGAGGTCTAGTGCTGAGACTGGGAAGTGATTAGAAGGAAAGACTGGGGTAAGGTCTCCCCTATGAAGCCAGAAGCTGAGCATCATGGAAAGCGGTTGCCTCCGGCAGTGGAATGAATGGGTTCTCCATTCTTGTGAGGAGGTGGCCATCTGGGGTAATTTTCCAACATGATCAATGGAACACACCTCTGGCACCAGGATCCATAGTTCACGAGGCAACTTAAAGTGGTGCTGGCCTTGGGGATACCACCCCATTCCACTTCACCATTATCTGAAGAGAGGGCAAATCCAAGGTTAAAGAAGCAAAAAGATTGGTTCTGCTTTATTTTTCATCTCCTACACAGTTTTCTCCTTTGTTCTTTGCAAAATAAAAAAATAAATAAATAAGATTGCTTTAAAAAAAAAATCACCTCATGGATACTAACATTGAAATAATTTAAGAAAAAAAAAAGACCCATAATTCTTTGTTTGGATATGAACAGTAACCACCAATCCGATGTTATTGTTAACCACTGCTCTTAGACTCTAAGGAATTTTCATCAAAGACACGGCACTTCGTTGTGGGTGGAACCATTCATTCTCTAGCAGAATTCAATATACAAAAAAAATCCCCTAGGAGAAATCTAATGTAAGCCTTTTCCCAAAAACCCTACAAAATTCTTCTGAATCCTGGAAAACTTCCATTTTCATTCCAGTGCTTCCCTGTGGGCTGTTTCAGCACAGACATGAGCTCTCCCAGCCCATATTTTCCATGGTCCTAAGACATCGCCACTACGATGTGTTAGAATATTGCAAATTCTACGTGTCTTAAGTAAAACCTGTGCTTCTTTCCTATATCTGCCCTTCTGATAGACAAAACTCAGGCCAAGAATAAAAAAATTACCACCCACCCGATCACACCTCTACCCTGCTTCACCACCACCATCAAAGTCACCCTGTTTTTCCTTGTATCTCGTCCTTGAATGTCTTTCTGGCTTTATCACTCTAGCATACATTTTTACCCACCATCCCCTTCCCTTTCTTTAATGTTGACCTGCCGCTTACGGATCTTATAATCCCCAGATTGCCCATCCATCCCTGCTGGCCACTCAACCCGTAGAATTCCCGTAGTCTGGATTTTTGCTAATTGCATACTCCCGGTGCGAATCATGTATTCCTCTGCCCTCCGTATCCCATAAACTTCAAGTTCTGGCTTCTGTTTAAGCTGCTTCCCTTGTGCCCAACAGCCAACATAGTCCCAGCTCTAGGCAAATTCATCCTCTGCGCATTGGTACGTGCATTTACATCTACTACAACGGTAGTGTCTCTTCCTCAGCAAATCTGTAATATCACTATCTCCAGCCCCACAATCGCAGCTTTTTTTTTCCTCGCTCGCTCTGTTCATACTGTTTACCTTAACACTTTTATGGGAATTATTTTCATGTCCATCTTTCCTCTGGACCATATGCTCTGAGTAAAAAGGAATTGCCTTATTTATTGCACTGGCCTGGGAGATGGGAGATGGTTGGATTTCTGAACCGTTGAATGAATAAATAAATGAATGAATGAGCTCATTAATTAATGAGAAAATGGTTTTGTTTTTCTTGGCTCCAGATTATTTTCCTTAAAGGGAGTCCTTTCAGCCTCCCACTCCTGCACTATTAATGCTTCCCTGAAGGCAGACACTCTCCATCCATCTCCAGGCCCCAGATGCCAAGCACTTTCCGTCACCGGGCTCGATTTCCCCTGCATTGTTAAGTGATAACATAAATCAGCTAATGCAGACGAGAAAGGACCGTTGCTCTTGCAGAATTGTGCACTGCAGAGCAAGTTTTGTGTTCAAGTAAACACGAACTGGCCAGTGTGCAGAAGAGCAGAGCGGGTTGGTGTGTGTTTTTTAAATCTGCAGAAATAAACATTTCCAATGAGCTAGCATGTATACAAACATGCCGTGATGGCTACAAGAACAGGCAAGCCCTCCCTTGTGACATGTGTATATTTATACTTGTCCTGATCTTATTCATACTTACCTGGTCCCCTTATTATAATTATCAGCATAAATCTTTAGGCTCTTGGAGTGAAATTAACTAAGTATGGATGTTGACAATTTCACTTTCTACCATCAGCTAACAGGCTTTGCTAACCAATACGTCCTTCTAAAGATAAAATCCGTCAATTAAGCATTTACCAGATGAATCTATTGGAATGCACTTCCTTCATAGCAGAGAATGATTGCTGGCTGTTGGGAGAGACACTGTTTCCCATTATTTTGGTTTCCCCTGGTCCGCCCCAGGATATCTGTTACCCAGGTAAGATAGACTCTCACAAGTTTGAGAAAGGGTGCTGATCAGAAGGACAGCACTTACAGTGGGCAGGTTGGACAGGACCAAGCTGTAGAGGCACCCTCAGACTCCCTCCCTCTTCGGGTGCAACTGAGGGTACACGGGGAAGCTGAAATCCAGTCTGCATGCAGCTACAAGCCATGTGCCCTGTGCGTGACTCATTCCCCAAAGAAAGCAGCACATGGCCTAGTAAGGGCCTGGCCTTTATCAGAAATAAAGGTGATGCTTTCGTCTCCACCTGCTCTCTCTTGATTAGTGCAGAGCTCAGGTGAGAAAGGAGACATTATGGATTGATGCCCAGACACCCCAACACCAGCAGCAAAGGCTCCAGGACAGGATGGGCCCAGATTATATAAAGGCCCCCGAACGACGTTGCCTTTATTAAAATATGTGCAAGGGAAGTAAAACTGTATTTGAGTATTTTTCAAAAATCATCTTCCTCACCCTGGCTGGGTAACTCAGTTAGTTGGAGGGTCATCCCATCCACCAAAAGGTTGCAGGTTGGATTGCCAATCAGGACAATACCTAGGTTGCAGGTTCCATCCTCATCGAGCTGCATAAAAGAGGCAACCAAATGATGTCTCTCTTCCCCTTCCTCCTTCTCTCTAAAAATCAATAAAAATACATCCTCAGATGAGGATTAAAAATAATCTTAAAAAGCAATAATCTCCCTCCTTTTGCTTTCTTGTGCTCACTAAAGGCATCAGCAGTTTTTAAAAAATGAAATGTGATACTGACCCAGGTAGTGCAAACCTCAGATTTTATTTTGTTTTCCCATTTACTCTATATCTGAGAACTTAATTAGTAGTAAAAACAAACAAAAAACTATACCAACTATGCAGAACAACCCACCAGAAAATGGAAAAATACGTGCTGTGGAATGAAATAGGAGAAAAATTAATCCTCAGAATTCCATCTCTGTGTTCTCAAACCTGATACTTGCAGTCCCAGGGGCCTCTGCGTGCTTAGTAACCTCACTGCGTTTACTCTCATTGACCACAGTCATAAAACTTAGGTCATAAAGCGATGATGGGAAGAGATGAAATAATCAATTCTGCAGAGGATAAAACTGTTTTTCAAAATGGCTCTCGGTTTGCTCTGGTGGTGGAATTGCAGGTGAATCATTGTTATTTCTTTTGTTTTCCACCTCTTTTGCACAGAATTTATGTTCCTCTTGCCATTAGTACCAACTGTTAGGTTTGCATTAAAAGAGGAATCGCAAAGAAGCCCTGGCTTACGCCACAGGGTTAGGCTCTTGAAGACATGTCTGCAGAGAGAATTCCACCTGCTCCTGATTAGTTTGAAACTCCCTGAGCTTAGCCACGAAAGTCCACATCTCCAGCCAGTTTTGCCTCTAGGCTGTGAAGAGACCACTGTTTCCTGGGTCGAAAACCACATGAAAGAATTGCCTTATGTGTAAGAGTCGGGAGGCATAAAAATCACATTCATTTTTCCTTTTTTTGCATAGGATGCATAGTTTATATCTGCTTATGTTAATGGTCATATATGCACATTCACTATATCTGCTGATGAGAGGAAAAATCAAGATAGAGGTTAAAGCTGGAGCTACAATTTAGCTCCACCGGACTGTACTTTTCTTTTCTTTGTGTTTTTTGTTGTTGTTGTTGTTAATCCTCACTAGAGGATATTTTTTTTTTTTTTTTTTTTTAGGGAGAGAGGGAGAGAGAGAGAGAGAGAGAGAGAGAGAGAGAGAGAAACATTGATGTGAGAGAAACACATCCATTGGTTGCCTCCTGCAGGAGCCCCAACCAGGGCCCAGGCCTGGGAGGAGCCTGCAACCAAGGTACATGCCCTTGACCAAAATCGAACCCGGGATCCTTTGGTCTGCAGGCCGACACTCTATCCACCAAGCCAAACAAGCCAGGGCATGAACTTTTTATTTTAAAACAATTCCAGACTTAAAGCAAAGTTCTGAAAATATTACATGAAATTCCTGGTTTTGAAAGTAACTTGCAGACACATTGGCCCTTTACACCTAAATTCTTCAGTATGTTTCCTCTAAACAAGGACATCGATTTGTATATGTGAATATAACCTCAACGTGGCATACGTTCAGAAATTCTTTCCATAATAAATAAACTTGGGCTCTGGTGTGACCTTTAGAAGAGTGTGCCCCTCGGGACTGCTTAGGCCCCCGACTGCCCAGGCAGAGCAGGACTCCCGATGGAGCCAGAAATAGGACTGGCACGTGGGCACAGGTTTCAGGAGTAAACACGAAGAAGGAACCCTTTCATCTGTTTTGAGGTGCCGGGGGGGCCTGCCTGCCTTTTATCTTGATTTCTGACTTGATGCCATTGGTAGAACTGAGTTGTTTGATCTACGATGTTTAAAAGTCCAGAGGAAATTTATCTTAAATGAAAAGGGACTTTTTCTGTGCTCTCGGTCTTATGCCGGGCAAGTGATACTTCAGGAAAATGTCACTGGCGATGAGGGATCTTCTCACAGGGATGCGGAGCCGTGTTGGCATCCCCTCCGGGGACACTTTGTTGTCCTAAGTGGGTAAAGCATGCTCCATTTACAATTCGTGTCCAAGGAACTCCGAAAGAAAAATAAACCCACATTCAGACGTGGAGGCTGAATTTTAAGACCGTAAGAGATTTTCAAGATGGATAGCGTGGCTAAAAATAAGAGGACTGGCCCAGTTTTCTGCAGGTTGAAATAAAAAGTAGATTTGTGGAGCAGCATTGCCCTGGGATAAGATTGTCTATGAAATTTTTTCCCCAAGTTGGGAAACGTGGCGGCACCATACAGGGCTCTGTTTCCACTGAGGTTGTCTAGTCCCTACACCCCTGATGCAAAGGGATATTTGGGAAAAGACAAAAATAAATTAACAAAATTAATTAATTAATTAATTAATTAATTAAAACAAAGGGATATTTGGGGTGGCTGAGCATGCAGAATCAACCATTTGAATAACTCAAGACCAGCCCTGGCCAGTGTTCTCAGTGGTTAGAGCATCAGCCCATTAACGGAAGGGTCATAGGTTCAATTCCTGGTCAAGGGCACATACCTGAGTTGCAAGTTCATTCCCAACCTGGTCAGGGAATGTGCCAGAGGCAATCAATTGATCTCTCTCTCTCTCCCTCTCCCTCTCTCTCTCTATTTCTCTCTCTCCCTCTCTCCCTCCTTCTCTCCCTCCCTCCTCCTTTCCTTCCACTCTCTCTAAAAATCAATGGAAAAAATATTCTCAGGTGAGATTAAATAAATACATAAATAACTCAAAACCCCAAAGGCATCTAAATTATCTTAAATTTGACTCCAAATTGGGGAAAGCTAATGACAGTTTGTGTAGCTATCATATCTATGCCCATCATCCGGAGAGGGAGTCAAAAGGAGATAGCTGTTCGGCGGGGACCTGCTGTTGGGGGTGGGCTGTCAAAATGGAAGCCATAAGCAAGGCCTGGCTTAGATAAGGGAGCAGCTCATGGTTGTACGAGAGGGCATGCCCTGGCTTTCCAGCTTTGCTCTACCATCCAGAAGTGCTGTGACTTTGGACTATGGCTAAAGGCTCTTACCTTTGGTTTCCTCATAGGAAGAAAAAAAATATCACTGCATTCATCACTTTCTAAATCTGTCAAAAATAATGTATGATGATAGAGGTGTGTACATTTAAATGCTATTGGTTACAAGTCAGATTAAATAGCCGTGTTCTCGAAGAAGTGGAATTTTTCATGGAATGGTGAGAAGGTTGCACTGGGAGTCGGGATATTTGGGTTCAGATCTCAGTTCTGCCACTTGGTAACTTTAAAGGCATTTCTCAAGATGGATGACACAATTTGCTCAACCGTCAATGAGGGTGACAGCCCCACCATAAATATTGTTGTGGGTGTCCAATAAGCTAGTGGATCTGAAAAAGGCCACAGAAGATGTCGCAGCTGCAGTCGATCTCATGCTGTCAAGCTGTCCTAGCATGACAGTTCCATCACAGGGCAGCCATCCCACCGATTGAAATGTCCTAATGTACAAGAATCACCTCAAAAGTTCTCCCTACATCAGCACTTCAAACAGGCTGCTCCATGAACTACAGGTCAGTCCATGCCTAGAAGTAACTGTGCTCACAGCGAGGGCTGGTCTTCAGGAGGGGAGAGCACGGAGCGCCCTCTACACTCTTAGAACGTTCTTTCTCTCAGCGTCTGAATGACTCTGACACACTTCCTGAACACTACCCTGCTCTGGCTCCTAGGTCACTTCCTGACAAATGGCCTGGCAGACACGGAAATTCAGAAGCAGTCCTTCCTTCCCTGCGGCTTTCTGGTTCAGAAATGTCCACGTGAAAGATCGCTTCCAGGGGTTGGGTTCTACTAGCCTGCCTTTGAGAGATTTCGGAGTGAGGGTTTTTATGGCACTGTTGTTTCTTGGCGGCACTCCTTGTTTTGGTTTGAGGCCTGTTTTCTATGAAGGGGGTGGTGGGTAGCTGAGCCATTGTGTAGTGAGGCCTTTGTACAGCTTGTGGTCAGACTATAATGTGCTTAAGAATCACCTGGGGATCCTTTTCCAGAGTTGTTTCCCTGGTTTTGGGAGGGATCTGAGATTCTGCTTGCCACCCCTCCCGGGGGAGGCCCGTGGAATTAGGCCTCCCCTGATTCTGTGGATGAGGAACACAAGGCCTAGGGAGTTTCAGAGGCCGTGGGTTACAATGAACAGTGTGGCGGTGATATGCTGAGCCGTGGATCAGACATGCCCAGAACTGTGATGGAAAAATTAAATCCAATCTCGGTGCTGGTGTGGGCAAAATGCCTAGAATGGATGACAGATTTATAGTAGAGCTTCTAGATAGGGAAAAAAATTACATCCCTTTGATAAATACTTCCAATGCAGCTGTGGCAGTTGGGGGGCGGGGGGCAGGGGGGGCGTACTTTGTACAGAGGTGCAATCTCCGGTCCTTTCAGATACATAAGTAAATATTTAAAAGACAAGAATTGGTCATATGAGAATCCCCTGTTAGATAAGGTTGAAAGGAAATCTCTGTTTTGGAGAAAGGCTGCTGATAAACACATACTTTTGTACCGGGAACCAGAAGAATCAGAAAATGGGAAAAATTAATAAGAGCGATGCCGCTTCAATCTCATACAAAAGAAAAAGCAGCAAGCCCAGGGGACCTCGGGCTCACACCGGTCCCCATGTCAGCACTTTACCAGCTGTGCTTGGCATGGCCAAGGCTGAGTCTAACCTCCTTTCCGATTAGGAAATTGTCCTTTCCGCCCCAAATGTGTTTAAAGGATGGAAGAGGTAGACCAGTCATCCTAGCTGAAGCTTGTAAAAGAGAACTGATTTAATGTTGGTAAACTCTATTTTCTTGAATCCTAAAATGTGGCAGTTAAATTTTGGGGAGGGGCTTAAGTGGCAGATGAATAATTAAGAGAAGAATATTAGAATTCATCTGTTTCCCCTTGAGCAGCTCTTTGATGAGGCTGTTTCTTTCCCAAATCATGCGAGTCTGTGACTTCTACAAAAACAAAACAATTCAGTCATTTGACCAAGATGACATTGCTATTGGGTGTTTCTTTTGATGTTAGTTTCTTTAAAATATTTTAAATATTTACAGTGACTGCTGAGTGATGAGGTATTTTTGTTTTGTTCTCTTCACTGCACATCTTCAACACATTTTCAGAAGGGCAAGCTGATGGGGGTGCTGGATGTTTAGTATTTGAAATGAAGTATCTCTGCTGTTGTTTGAACTGTAGATTAAATATTACCATCATGGAACTCGGTTAAATATTTCCAGTCTTAATTGCAGAGCTCATGTGTCTGGGTATTAAGGGAAGAAAATATTTGACTCCAGAGGTAACACGGCAGTTGGCAAAGGCAGATGCTTAAAAGCTTTGGAAATCCCCAATATGTGCCATCAAAGCATTTTAATAAAATATTGCATTAATTCGGGGGAAAAGAGAATCCATCAGGGCCACCCACATAGAAGTGTGGTTTCTGTGCGATTAGTCTCACCACGGAATTCAAAGACGAAGTCCCACTCACAATGAGCAATGACATAATCATATTTGGCTCTGGATTTGTTTTATCACAGGCAGAATTGCCCAGTGCCAATCGTATTAGCCACCGGTAGAGTCCTGAGCCCTTAATAACATCGAGAGGTAGCTGGCTGCTCTGGACTGTCCAAAATTGAATCCTACCCCAGCTCACAGAAATCCATCATTTCTCCCCGCCCCTCTTTTTGTCCCTGAAAACCACACGGACTTTCTTTGTTCCACATGAGATCACCAGAGGTGGTGGTTTCTGAATCTCTTGTGTTTAATTGACATGGGAATGTGGATTTCCGCTACTTTGTACCAAAAATAAAAACCTAAATGCTTTTCACTCTGCCAAAAAAAAAAAATGACATTTCTTGAATATCTCCTTCTGTCATTTTCTGAAAATGAATATAATAATAAACCAGGGAAATTAACCATCGTGGAGCTGAGCGTTTGAATAGCCATTTGGAGGAAATTTCCTGCCAATTGTATAAGAGATAAAAGAGAAAAGGCTGCCCTCCGATTTGTTGATTTGCCGCCACCCGAAATGCCCTGGATGTTATATGAAGTGCAGATGTAAGGTTTTCCACTGTGACAATTGCCTACTCCACCTCTTTACTCCCATGGCTGCAGTGGGTGCAGCCCTCCCTCCAACTCCCATGCCTGGGAAATGCCTGTTTGAGGGGACAAAAGCAATAATCCTTCCACAGGGCTAGTGTTTGAGTCAGCTTGCAACCCTGTAAGAGTGGAAGACCTTATGGAACCGAGCTGTGCTTATATTGCCTGGTTTTTCCATTTACTCGGTAAATGCACATTCCACTGATGAGACTCAGCGTGAGCCCTCTTGTGTGTGGTATTGTGGAGGCCGCGAGAGGTAGGGGCTCCATGCGGGGAGGCTGGTGTGCAGCCCAGGACTTGGATGCCAACACTGATGTCTACAGGCCGTGGGATCTTGAAGAGCTTCATTCATGTCCCCCAGCCTGACTTTTGTCCCATGAAGCTAAGAATGCCTGCCCCATAAAGTTGTTGAGGAAAATCTTGGAGGATGGGGATGTTCGAGGTGGTCTTGAGAGAGTTCATACTCTAGATAAGCGGAGATGGGCTTCTCAGGCAGCAGGAACAGAGAACAGAGGTGTCATGATGGGAATGCATGGTCCAGTTGGGGAATAATCCAAGACTTCTAAGATGCTGCGTCTGAGACAGGTGTGATGGTACGATTCTGACACCAGTTCCATGTACAGGATTTCCCCTCAAAACACCAAGTAATTCTCCGACATCAGCTGAGTGTCCTACGCTTCAACCCAATTCTGACACTGTCTGTCTGGAGATGGTATTAGATCCCACAGGTTAAGGGCTCAGGCCCACAAGACTGCTCCCCCACCCCACCCCCACCCCCATTCTCCCCACCATAGTCAATGGCAAGTCCTGATTGTCACCTGGGCTTCTGATGACCAGCTATAAACTGGAGGTCCCACCCACCTATCGGGCTCTATTCCTCTAGAATGGCTCACAACACACAGACCAACATTTTACTTACTAGATCACCAGTTTATTATAAAAGGATATAACTCAGGAACAGCCAGATGGAAGAGATGCATAGGGTAAGGCATGGAGAAAGGGCACTGAGCTGCCATGCGCTCTCCAAGGCATCACTCTCCCTGCATCTCTGTGTGTTTGTTCGCCACCTAGAATCTCTCCCAACCCTGCCTTTGGGGATTGTATGGAGGTTTCAATACTTGGGCATAATTGATTAATCATTGGCCATTGGTGATTCCTCTCCCTGGAGGCCTGGAAGATGGGACTGAAAATTACAACCTTCTAATCACATGGTTCTTCTTCTAATCACATGGTTGTTCTTCTGGTGACCAGCCTCGCCTTAAGTGACCCAGGGACTTTCCCCCAAAAATCATCTCATTAACATAACAAAAGACACCTTTACAGCTCTCACCACTTAAATTTTAGGAACTCCACTAAGGAAGACCAAATATACATTACCACTGAAATGGGAGGAGCCATTTCTCAGTATCAGGGACAGGTCTGGGGAACCAGGAAGGATACAACTTAGAGTAGGGACAGCAATGAGGAGAACATCACAATTATCCAGGCAAACAGTAATGATGGTCCAAGGTGGCCAGTGGAGAAGGGGGGTGGGAGATGAATAAGAGAATCCAGAAATGGAGTTAAAAGGAGTTGTGCGTGATATAAATAGAGTCACAGATGGTTCTGAAGGTTCCACACATGTGGCTGGTAGAATGGTTCTGCCACAGTTAGACATGGGGCTTTGAACGCAGTTTTATACATCCTTTCGTGGACAATGTAAGTTAACAGATCTAGCAAACTGTTAGAAATATAAAAACTAGAGAGGGAGGGAGAGGTCAGAGCTGGGGAAATACCTTTCAGAATCATCCAAAGGGAGGATCCTTAGCGTTTCAGAGTAAATGAGATTTCTAAAGAAGAATTGCAGAAAGAGGTACAAGAAAAATATTATAGAGCTGAAGACCATAGAAAAAAAGGAGCAAGAAGAGTTACTCAGAGAAGTCACAAAAAACAAGCTTAGTACTGTGTAGGCAAGACAGAGAAAATACTTCCCAATGGAGAAGGAGGGGAGGTTATAATGCCGCAAAGGCTCCAAGAACAACATGGTGCCGGATGGAGCCCAAAGCAGACCCCGGTGAAGGTTATTCCCTCTCAGGATGAACGTGGAAGCACCAGTAATGATTCCAGAAGGCCCTTCTTTAGTATTTTACATGTTTAACAGTCACAAGCATAAGATTTATATAAGAGAAATGCCCATTGAATTTATTAAAGCCGACGCTGGCTAAGTTATTGGCCATTACCTGTGGCTCTGAGAGACATGAAAAAGTTGGAAGAAATCTAATGGAGCCTTTTATCTGTGCAGGAAAGATCACTGCAAGCGTCAAGTACTGAATTTTAGAATGGCCCACCGTGAACAGATACCTACTATAACTCAAATTAGACTTGAAAGGAACGGATTTGCTTGGGGTTTTATCATTTAAAATAATATCTTGCAATAAAACCAGCTCCATAGAAGGATATTAATCTCACGCTTTAATTCTATTCTGTGAAATTCTTTTAATAGATATATTTGAACAGAATTTTAATTTTTCAGATAATTATTTGTCGATGTAAAAGAGAAGGTGAAGGATGACGGTAAAATATTACAAACCAAATTTAAATCCTGAATTTATTTTCTACAACCAAAATAGTAACCATTGACTGATCTGAAATATATAATACAGTAAACTCTTAATGGAGAGATGATTGGGAAATGAGCTTCTGATTAATATTGACAGCACACGTGCTATTTATGAGTGTCTAATTTTTTTAAATATGTCACACAGGAAATCCTGGTGAATCTTTGGCAGCATAATAGCACATTCACACATCTTGCGATGCCCTGTTTTAAAAGCACTAGTTACACTTGATACGAGGTTATATTCCAAGCTCTTTTTTCTATAGAAATGCATTTCAATACTGAAATGTGTAATTGGGGAGTTTTCACTAGTCTACAAGAACTTAGGCTAAGTCGATTATGTTCCATAAAGTAGAATGTGTTTAGTCCCTTCGATAAAGGGGTACCTGGTAGCATTTTTTGAAAAGAGAAGCAGCCGAGGATGAAGGCAGGATGTTTGCTTCAAGATCACAGGAGACCCGTTGGGAGGGCGGGATGTTGAGCCCTGGGAAGAGGAGGATGGAGCAGACCTTCATGGGTCCAAGGCCACGGCCAGAGGGCAAGGGGACTGTTTCTCTGTCGCCGTAGAACAGCATGCAGCAGCAGGGGAGCCTTTGGGGAAGACAGACTTGTTCAAGGCAAAACTATGAGAACTGTTTGAGAACGGAGCAGGCTGCCCAGCTGTTCGGCTACTCTGGTCATTACACGTGTTCAGGGAAAGGCTAGGGATTCACTGGCTGTGTATGGCCTTTGGCTTGTCCTGGCATATTTCCACAGCCCCACAGCTAGCACATCACCAAAGCACACTGTTGGTGTCCGGTGATGATTGCTGGGAGAATCTCTCAGAGGAGGAAATGGCAGGTTAGCTCTCCAGGTCTTTCGCCACTGGAAGGAGCATCAGCCCGGTCTAAGCCGTTCCCCCTGGGCTCACAGCACGCCTTGGGCACTTGCTAGCTAAGACTTTGCACAAGTGGTTAACTACCATGTGTCTCTCTTCTCGCATCTGTAAAACGGAGGTGATGATAGTACCGACCCCCAGCTCTCAATGAGATCATGACTTTCTCTCGTTTCAGATGAGCTGCTGCAGAAAGAGCAGAACTACTCGGATGACGTCCTGGCCAACATGATCAGTGAGCCGAGAATCAGTTATGGCAATGATGCGCTCATGCCGTCTTTGACCGAAACCAAAACCACCGTGGAGCTTCTTCCCGTGAATGGCGATTTCAGCCTGGACGAACTCCAGCCCTGGCATCCTTTTGGGGTTGACTCCGTGCCAGCCAATACAGAAAACGAAGGTAAGAGGCCCAGTTAGAGCAAGAGCAGTCTGATGTGTATATACAGCTCTCTCATGTCCTGAAGGGGGGTATGAACTTTTAAAAATACTTTCTTATTGAGAGGTATTTTGTTGCTTCTGGAATGAAAGCACCAGATTCAAGTTGTGTTTAGGAGAGAGTGGCCTAGAATGTCCACTTTCTAAGAAAACAGACAGGCGATGAAGAGAGAAACGCCCATGGGGCCTGCATAAATGGAGGTTTGAAAGGAACCACCGTAGTTTTCATTTCAGATGTTTATTCTCGTGCATTAAGTTTCAGATTGCATTAAATGTTAAAGGCAAGGATAGAGAACCACTTAGGACATGTACTGTTGCTTAAGAGGTCCACAGTTTATATTTAGAAAGTGAACTATAAGGCAGCTGTCAAAATGAAGACGCACATTGGCCTAAGTGTTTTTTCCTCTGATAGTGCAGAGAAGTAAGATTTTCTCTGTCTAAAAATTTGCACATTAGCTAATGAGCTTTCTTTCAGATTTCTTAGCAGAAACTTCCAATTAATATCTATTTAGGTGAGAGCATATTAGGTGTGTTTTTTTTATTCCACAACAATTTTACATGTTCAGATGTTGAAGATTTTGAACACAGGAACACCTTGATTTTGAGATACTAATAGCATGTTTTTCAAGAACACACAGGATTTTATCTGTAATTTTCTTTGTTAAAGGAGCAACTTTTGATGGTGGTAATATTTGTAATATGGATGTTTGTAGTATGCGTTAACTCAAAATGCAGTCAGTTACTTACTGTTCAGACTAATTCTAAAACCAATATTAGCCCTGTAGGGTACTGGAGAGCCTTTTTTTAAAAGAACCATTGCAGGAAAATCTTCATATAAACTGTTTTCATAATGTGAGTAACCACCCCAAATTTGTTCTATTAGCTTGAAAAAGGGTACCTTATAGTAATAATACCAGATATGAACAGCAATGTTATTTGTGACATAAAAATAATTAAGACTTTACCATTTGTAAAAAATTCTTACTCACATAGAGGGAAAAATTTTAAGGACTTTCAGTTATCAAAGACTTTCTTATTAAATTGTAAAAGAGTGCTGTTCTGTCATTTTGTATAGGAAGATACATTTTGGCCATTTAAAATTCTTGTCATGCATTCTCTAATGATAATTGCATGTGGAAAATGTCCAGTCTCCTTTGTAAATTGAACGTCCTTGAGATTTCCTCTTTTCCTTTAGAACATCGGGTTGTTTGAGGGAGAAATAGGGAACATGTCTGAAGTTTAACAAACTTCTCTGGTAGACAATTACTGTCTTTAATGCCCTTTATACCAAATAATGTTAAATGTTTGGTGTATTATGTCCCAGAGGTAGCTTTTTATGAAAAAAAGAATTAATATATAGGTTATGCTCTTATTTTTATAAAGAATTTCTTATCAATATCTTATAATTTAAGACCTTTTCACTTTTTCCAAATCTATAGCTCCTATAAATGAAATGTTTCCATTTAATATTTTCCATTATTTATCGAACTTGGACAGTAGGATAAAATATCATTCAGCACCTACCTAAATCATTTTTATGAACACACACACACACACACAAAATAATAGATACTAAAACATATCATTTATTTATGGTAAAGTTTGTGGAAAGATTTAGAAAACCAAAATAAGCTAAATTGGCAGCAGAATAAAATGAGTTTACAGAGATGACAGTGCATGCTTGTTACAATACATGGTATCTCTAAAGTGCTGTTAATTCTTAGACATGTGGACTATGCCTGTACAGAGTTTAACAAAAATAAAAGACACTCCAGTCCTGTTCATGTTACTAGTAACTTTTGAAATTCAGTGGCTACAGTGAAATACAGTGAGCCTAGTGCCACATCACCCACTGTAGAATAGCAAGTGTGCCAGCCTAGAATAAGCTGCGTTTCCTGAATTCCACATTTTCCCGTTACTTTCCCACTCTGTCAGATATTGAGAGTGTAACTGCTTCCTATATGAATAGCAGCCTGCACATTTCCTTGGTGTCTTTAATGAGGTCAATTTAACTTGGCATTTATCATATTAGTACTATGAATAATATCAACAGTTAAATAAATCTGCCTTTATATGCCCTAAATATTTTATCTTGACTTATATGTATTCATATGCATATATGAGATCTCCATTAAAATGATATGCACTCTATTAAGCATGCTGCTTATATGAAAATTTTTAAATAGTAACTAAATTGATCCATTCTATTTGGGGGAGAGGGGTAGAAAGGATTGTTCCTTTTAAGTGGAAATGATAGGGAGGAACTATGTCACCAAAGCACCTTCCTAAATAAATCCTAACGCCATCATGACCTCCCTCCTACCTTCCCCTTCCTCTTGCTAAATAATCTAAAGAAAGAAGATTGGATTAACTATACTGGATTCCCCAAAATGAGCACTTTTTGGAAGGCCAAGAACAGTACAATTTGGAGATACCCGGAGCAGTAATGGACTATACACTTCTGCTCAGATGTGGACTCACTCCAAGAGAGGTCTTTGGCCATTGGGCTCAGATTCCTAATAGCACACACATTGTAGCTTTGGTCCTGGGAGAGAACACACACACACACCAGGCCCTTGGGTATCACCAAGTGCTTCTGGATTCTTGAGCCAGATAGAGTTTTTGAATTGCCTAGGCTTCATCCAAAGAGCTGATATTGTTGTTAAATAAAGATCTGTTGTTGATAAACAAGAAAAGCTCAGATAAAAGTATTGGAGACAATAATATTTAAGATCTCAGAGCTTGAGTTCTGGTTCTCACTGTTTTCAGATACAACACCCTTTTTTTTTTTTTTAAATATATTTTATTGATTTTTTACAGAGAGGAAGGGAGAGAGATAGAGAGCCAGAAACATCGATGAGAGAGAAACACCGATCAGCCGCCTCCCGCACATCCCCCACTGGGGATGTGCCCGCAACCCAGGCACATGCCCTTGACCGGAACCGAATCCGGGACCCTTCAGTCCGCAGGCCGACGCTCTATCCACCGAGCCAAACCGGTTCCGGCTACAACACCCTTTTTTTATAACATTTCAAAAAGCCTTCTTAATGATGAATCTCAAAATAAAATGGATTAACAACATTTAGGAGGAAAATCACTATGAGGGGTCTAATTTATAATAAGTGTTTCCACATGTAAGTGTTCAGCCTGGACTTCTAGATGAAAATGGCACGGGCAGGTGTCTGGCCTCCATGCAGACTGCTTCCGGGCTGATTGCATGACTCCGGTTCAGCGAGCAGCACTGATGTGATTTTTCTCAAATAGTGAGTAACTCTGGGGAAAGCTCTAAATAAAACAGTCTCCCCTCATTTTACCCAGTGGTGAGCTCCTGGAATACCCAGGTTACAGTAAGAACTGTGCAAAAATGCTTTGTGCTTGTTTATAAAACTGAGTGAAGTCTGGACTCACAAAATCAGGAATATAAGAAATTGTACAAGTTGCGGGACAATTTATTCGTGGCATTGCCCTGTGCCCGGCACCTAGCATCCTCAGTCCCCATCTACTAAAAGCGAGCAGTGCCGACCCTCCTCCAGTCTAGTGACAACCAAAACCACCTCTGCATCCCCCACCATCCGCACCACAGGATGGTGCTCGCCGCCCCCAACCCTCACTTCTGAATGAAGTGGGTCAGAGTTTAAATTCCAGCTCTGCTGTGTGTTGTGGGCAAGTTACAGAGCCTCTCCTGCTGTTTCCTAGTCTGTAAAAAAAAAAAAAAAAAAAAAAAAAAAAGTAGAAATCCTAACTAAAGTTAGGGTGTGAGCATTAAATGAGATGGCAGGTAAAGTTCTTAGCAAAGTGCTTGGGACATAATACATGTTTAACAGTAGCTTTTTTATCTCTCTCTCTCTTTTTTTCTTTTCTTCAAATAGAACCAGGATCTTACTAGAGAGGTTTTACCAGCTTGTATCAAGGATAATCACTCTATGGGCCCAAACAGTATATCCTTAAAATTAATGAGTATGATCCAGGCCTAAAATCTTACCCTTTCTGTCTCATCGCCCTTTCCTCCCTCTTTCCGGAGCCCTGTTTCCTGTTAATCTTACAGACATGTGCTTACACACGGGGCTATTGAAAATACCTAGAATTCTCAAAGGATTTCCTTCCATTGTTCATGCAATCCTTATCATCATCACTTCAAACGCTTCCCAAAAATGTACTGTTTTTCCTAAGAACAATCAATGAAGTCCAGAGAAAGGGTCAGACACCCGGGCATTCTTTTAATTTACATTGAAGAAAAAAAATAAGCATATCACAAACCCAGCTTTCCAATATCTCAGGCTCTTTGACCAGCTGCGATTTGCCTGAAGAGATTTTTAGTGTGTGTTTTTTCCAGTCCACACAACGGAACTGGCTAACCTGAAGTGAAGCTGGTGTTTATACTACTATTTTCTCGTGGATCGTGAAGTCATCTGGCTAAATGCGTTTGTGTTAATAGCACCTGAGTTTGTTCTTTCTCAAGATTGCCTGAGCTGGCCAGCCAGGAAGATCAGTGTGGGTTGCAGTGGCCACCAGCAGGCCCCTGTGGCCAGCAGTCGGCTTCTTTATCTGTAACACATCCATAAAAGACCCCAGTGTGCTCAAGGAGGCACAGCAGGTCTTGTAAGATTGCATGTATATAATCGCAAAGTGACGTTCCCTCTGCTCTGCTTTTCCTCGGCCATAAAAAAAGCAACGAGCACATCACCGTCAGCAGTGAAACCGAGATTTAATAAAGGCTTTCATTAAGCCCGAGAGCCGGTCCTCCTCAGGCCTCTCTTTGTGTAAAATGGCTTTCCTCCTGATTCCTGCATCACCTTGGGCCGAGTGGGGAGGTGTGCGAGGCAGCATTTAGCTTAGAATTGGTCTATTACGAGCAACACCAGAACTAACAAACTCAAAAGGCCCAGAATTTCAATCATTCTGTGTCTCTCCTCTTGGAGGGAAGGCTCTGATTCTAAGTGGCTGAAGGCAGAGAAATTACACATTTCTGCTCACGTTTTCGTTAAACTCTTTAAGGTGATCTGTTTCTTGTTTTTAATTGACTGGTCAGCCCATGTAAAATGTTTTGAACACTCACTCTATTGATATCACCTTCCAGCTTAACGAGCAATAGTCCATTTGAAAAACTAGAGAGTGTTTGTAGTAGATTGGAAAGTAATGCAGTACTCTGTCTTGTCTCTGTGCGTTGTTTTTTCCCGATGATGCCATAATTGCCTTTTTAAAAATGTCTTGATGTCTGCTCACTGAACACAAGAGTTACTTATTTTTTCAATATTAATTCATACTGAATCAGTCTCAGACTGTGAAAGCAGGCTAGGGATTAAGTCACTAAAACTATTATTGTTTTATCTTCCTAAAAAAAGAGAAAAGTTTTTATTACTGTTTTCAAATAATACCCTATACCAGTGATGGCGAACCTTTTGAGCTCGGCGTGTCAGCATTTTGAAAAACCCTAACTTAACTCTGGTGCCGTGTCACAGATAGAAATTTTTTGATATTTGCAACCATAGTAAAACAAAGACTTATATTTTTGATATTTATTTTATATATTTAAATGCCATTTAACAAAGAAAAATCAACCAAAAAAATGAGTTCGCATGTTACCTCTGACACGCGTGTCATAGGTTCGCCATCACTGCCCTATACATTAAAAAAAGGGGGGGGGCAGAAAAGTTTACAGGAACGGTCTCCTCACCCAGAAATAACTGATGAATGTTTTTGTGGTTACACCTTTTGGACGTTTCTCTATGCACACTTGATACTTGTCAGTATTCCCTTAAGTGATGGTGGAATGGTGCTTGGTCGTTGATAAAGCTTTCGCATGTCTGCACATTTAACTTGAGACAAACAGAGGATCAGGGAGAACGTGGCTTGCCGAGGAGCACAGAGAAAATAAGTGGTGGCATTCAAGGGGACCCTGAGCCTGGGCCAGCTGCTCGGGCTGCGTTTCAGCCCCAGACTTGCCCCCCGAGCCCCTGAGCTGTGTGCTCACCCCTCAGTTCCTTCTTGGCTCTGCAAGTGGGCACTTGTACCTTCTTGCCTTCCCCTGAAGCACCACCTGGGGCCCTTGTGAGGACACTCAGAAAGTACAATAATCATTCCGTTAACTCCATTTTACGAGGAGTAATAAAATCCCCAATGCTCCGTGCTTGCAGATGAGGGGAAAGATGAACTTACAGAGAAACTATATCGCTCAGGTGTATTTGTGAGTTGCAGCAGGAAGTACGTCTTCATCTGATACGCGAATGAAGCGCTAGAGAGGAGTCGTCCTCACCGCAATAACTGTTACAGAATATTTCATAAATCGGGTATTTAATGAATGTGGTGTTATAGTATTGGCGAGTGTCCAAAGCAGGTTTTAATTTTTTTTTCTCACTGCAATTAGAAAGTGCAGATGTTATTATTTATATTTTACGTATGAAGAAACAGCCACGGAAGTGGCCATTTGCCCCAAATCACGCCCATGGTCCTTTCTCCCCTGCCATGCCACTGTTGGCAGGAGAAAGCACCAAACCACATTTCTCTTTGGATTGTCCAAACGTCTTAGTATCCTCAGAAACACGATTTTCTTATATTTTGAAGACTTGGCATGCTGTCACTTTCTTTCCCCTCGCTGTTCCTGACAACGTGTGACATTCAAAATCGATTTGCGTTTATAATCCCTCCTTGCATGCCTGGATGTGCCCATCAGTAAGCTGATGGTCTTATTTTTTTAATATATATTTTTATTTATTTCAAAGAGGGAGAGGGAGAGAGGCATAACAACATCAATGAAGAGAGAGAATCATTGATAGGCTGCCTCCTGCATGCCCCCTACTGGGGATCGAGCCTGCGACCTAGGCATGTGCCCTGACCGGGAATCAAACCTTGACCTCCTGGTTTATAGGTCGATGCTCAACCACTGAGCCACACAGCTGGGCGGCCGTATGATCTTCTTGAAACTGCTGATCCATGGAGCACACCTCGTCGCCCCACCTTACCTTCCCACCCTTCTATTTCCCAGGCCTCACTTCCCTCTCTCGGCTTCATTTGCCCCTTCTCCATTTATTAATCCTGAAAGCTTTGTTTCTCTCCCTTGCCTGTTTTCTCCGAAGACCCGTGTTTAAGTTCACGTTCACATTTCTGAGAATCAGAAGCACTTGGGAAAGAGCAGGCAGCGGCCAACAATGGTGGGCACTCTTGTGCCGCCGGCACTGTTTCCTTTGGCAGAGCTCTCGCACAGGGGGAGTTGTGCAAGCCAGCAAACGCGGGAGGAAGTACCCGCATTTCACACATGTCAACTGCACGTCATCTCTTCCGTGGAAACCGGCTTTTACAAAGAGAGGCAGAGACAGAGGCAGGCTGGCTTACTTCCTGGTTTATCTCTCTTACCCTCACACCGGGAACAAATTTGATTCACTCCATGGCAGGTGATGTGGGGAACCCTTTCTCTCCCGATAAGTTCATATTTGCATTTCCCCTGGAGATTGGACGGAGTCCTTTGTAGTTAATTAACTGTAAAATAAGATAAGATTGGGCGGTGGTAAAAGGAGATAGCTTTAAGATTTTCCACTATATTTTATTTCTCATTAAACACACACACACACACACACACACACACACACACACACAAGAAACTAGCTGTGAACTCTCTGAGAGGAAAGCCTACACCCCTCCTCCTCCAGCTTCTCTTTGATGTTCTGCGCGTCCTGGTGAGTGCTTTTGTGAGAAAACGAAGCCTTTGGAAGTGGTTCCCCCTCCTGCTCCTGATGTTCAGGATTAACTCACTGTGGTTCTCTGCCAACCGCTCCTTTTTTTATAACTTGTGTATTGCACATGCTTTTCCCTGCTCTGTGTTCAGGAGCCTCGACTTACCATCTTGATTTGTCTCGTTTGCTTTCCGTGTATCTTGCTTCCTGTGCCCAGTCGAGCCTGTTGACGCCCGCCCTGCTGCCGACCGAGGACTGACCACTCGACCAGGTACAGCCCGGGGCCCCCCTGCCCCTCAGCATCTTTCGCTTGAGCTTGAGCAGACGCCGTCCCCTTTCCTCGTTATTGGCCTCGAAAATGCTGATGTTGAGAAGTCGGGTTTGAAACAACGTGGAAACCGAACTTTTTTAAATTCCCCTTTGCTTTTCCTTAACGCTTCATTTCTTATGGGTTTTTTCTTTCTTTCTTTCTGAGCTTTCCTTTTCCAACAAGAAGAGAGGCCTTCCAACTTTTTCTAAAGCTTTTTTAAAGGGAGAGGATTCTGTAGAACCTGTCAGTCCTCAGGGATGGAACCCACGCAGATGCAGGCCCTGTCTGGTGGCGAGTAGGTTGCTGCAATGAACATGTCAGGCTTTCCTATTGGGAATCGGGATGAGTCTTTGCCAGCTGAACTGGGATCAGACTCCAACCAGTTCCTCAGGGAGACCTGACTTTCTAAAAAGATCCGAATTGGAGTTATCTCCATAACCCGGAAAGGTTTGCGTTGCCTCTTTTGTGGGTTGTATTGAGATATTCTCAGGGAGTGGCTAAATGGCACAAGGGCTGTACATGCATAAGTTTACAGACAAGCCCTTTATTTCTAGTACTCCTTAACATTCCCATTCACACCAAAAATGGACACTTCTTTCTTACCGTTTCCCAAGCACTAAGCAGAAACGGTTTTTCACTCTTTGCTCTGTATTTAGTCTATGTCTGTGCCTCAAACTTAGTTTTAAGAATCATGTCACACCACCACAGGAGCACGCATGCCTGATGTTCACGCCGCCCTCAACCTCCCCCAACTGAGCACAGGCAGTGTTGTCAAAGCCTCAGAGAGAGGAGAGAAGTGACTGAACTGACAACCCTGTGTGTCCTGCGGAGAGTTGACTACTAACAATGCACACCTTTGCGTGTTTCTTTTGTTCTTTAGCCTCAGAATGTCCCTGTGCATAATCACAGCACAGGAAATGAACCTCATTGAAGATGTTAACACACAGAGGCCCCAGGTTCAGATATAGTCAGCCATGGGGCCAGGAGCCTGCCCCTCTCGTAGGCTCGGGCCACTTCTGTCTCCACCACAGTCATTGAGGGCTGAGAGTCTGACTTGTGGCGTCTTTCATGCCTCTGCACTGTGATGCACAGGGCAGCAGGGACAGTGGAGTGACATCTTGACAGCTAATCTCATTGATTTTATGAATCTCCGTCTGCAGGGCTTCTCAGAGGAACTTGAATTAGAGTAAGTCAGACACAGCTTCGGCTCCCTTCATGTCTTCCTTATTGCAGGTGCCACACTAGTGAATGTCAGGGAGCCAGCAGTCAACACTCCATCATGTTCAGCCTATGGGTGGGGCCCAAGGCGGAGGGTCAGTTTCATTCTAACCGCAACCGAGACCAGCCCGGGTTGGTCATTTGCCTCGGGCCTTTTTTTCATGGCATTTCCTGCTTTATTTTTAAAGGAAGAGATGCTTTTCATCTACAAACATTAAAATGTGAATTAAAATTTATATAGATCTTACATTGGGCATGCTGGGCCAATATGTTCCTATTGAAATATCCAAGAAGGGGCAATACCACCAAAGTCAAATTATTTTTCTTTTCTTAAAAAACAAAAAAATCTGACATGAATAAGACTTTTAAGACTTTTCCATAGATTGTCAAACAAAAACATTCTGCTTTTAGGGAAGAGCTAGAGAATAATTAGAAGTAATGTATAGATGGAAAGAAGGTCTATGTAAAGTCTTTGTTGTAACAAGAGCAATAGTTCATTTTGATATTTCACAAAGATCGATGCCCTCACTGCCGTGGAGGGTCAAAGGAAATTAAATGAGTTCCCTGCTCAGAATGAAATTGAAGAGATACACACAATTTGTGTATTCAGAAAGATGAGATGGAGTTAGAAAGGCAAGGATATACAGAACATACAGTGTGAGCCAGGATGTCGGTGATGTGAGCAGATGGGGCACTAACAAAGGGTGTGCTCACCAGGCAGTTGCTGGAGATGAGCTCTGAGAAGGGTTTGAACAATCTGAGGCACGTCCATTGGCAAAGAAGAGGGGAGTAATTCTATGCAGAGGAGGGCACAGCCTAGGCCAAGCTGCCTTTCTTATACAACGTAAGGCTTGGGTTCCCCCAATAGAAGAAGGTCATGGGTTGGAAAGGATGCCAAGAGAAGTGAGGAAGATTCTAGTGAAGGCATGCTTATGAATAGTGGTATTTGCTGGATATGCATAACGACATAGGTGTGCTATAGTTTTATACTTGTAGTGAGTCTGTTGAGCGTTTGGACCAATTTCTCCCCATGTTTTGTAGCATTAGTTTTGGTTCTTCCATCACCACACTTGATAAGACTACATGCTTGAGTCTAAGGCGCCCAATTATATCTTTAGATTTTCCAAACTTAGAAATCCTCGCCCGGGATTGTCATATCATGCCATTGTGTTTGAGTAGTCACTGTTATCACTCTGAAACAAGTAGTAAAGGGTTTTTGTAGAATCACAGCTGAGGAAAATGACTTCTCCTTGACTTTCACATCTGAACCACCAGGGCACTGTGACTGGCATGTAGAGTCAGGTAGTGAGCACAGTGGTGATTTTTGAGCCTAGTGGCCATTACAGCTACTCCCTGTGGCTTATTTCCAGCAAAAAATAGACTCCGGAGGACAAATTACACCATTTGACCAGAATAAAGAAGAAAAATACATTAGCAGCCTCTTCACAGGGGCGGAAAGAGAGCCTTTCCACTGTAATTTATTACCACCCTTCTCCGGTCCTAATAAAAGGGACCAGGTCCTTGACCCACACCACGTGAGAGGCGTCATGAGGGCTGTGTCTCTCTTGTCCCTCAAATGCACACAGACTCTCCTCACTGGCCAGGACTTAGGAAACTGGAGGCACACCAGGGCGTAAAATGCCATCAGCACACCCCAGACGCTGCATCTGATGAGCCTGTAAACAGAGCCCCTGCGATTGATTGAACTCTGCCCATCATGTTTGATTACACGCGGTGTCAACGTATTGTCATTGATATTTCCTATGTGCAAGCTTATTAACTTTTCTCCCCTCTTAGTGAGATTTGCTTGATGTACAGAAAGTCTTTTCACTGAATGATGATATTATAAATGCTGTGCAAAAATGAACTAGCAAGAGCTCTTTGGGCTGAAACTCTCTTAAACTGTTGAGCTATAATTATCTGTTGTTCTGACTTGATACATGAAATTGAATTTTTTTTTACAATCAAAAGTATTCTTGGTATCCTTTGAGAAATAATGTGGGCTTTTAAATTTTTGAGTGAGGAGCACATTTTTTTTTACTTATTTTTGACGTGATTTATTTGGTCTCACAGATCTAAAAGAAAAAAACCATTCAAAAGACTTTTCTAAAAATCTCAGAAGTATAGTATTAACTATTTAATTGCTATACCCTCGTGACAGAAAAAAAAGGATGAGGTGTAAAGAAATTCCTGTGGTTCTACAAAGATCTCAGATTTAAAAGTGCTTGTGGAAAAATAAAAATATACAGCCAGTAAGAATGAAAGTGTTAGTGTCACAACCCAATAAAAATTAGTATCAGAAATATTAAGGCCAAATGAGGTGAAACTTAGGAGAAAGTGCTAATAATTTTAAAGCAAGAAAATAAATAAGAATAGAGAGCCACTAGTCCCTTGTATTAGTTATCTACTGCTGTGTAACAAATAGCCCCATGACTTAGCCACTTAAAACAACAAGCATTGAGTTTCTTACAATTCCTGTAATGCTCAGGATATTAAGCAGGATTCAACTGGTGCTTCTGGCTCAGGGTCTCTCATGGGGTTGCATGGGTGACGTCAGCCAGCACTTCAGTCATCTGAGGACTGAGGCGTGACTGGGACTGGGGGGTCTATTTCCAGGATAGCTCCCCCACATGACTATGGACAGGAGACCACAGTACCCCACCAGGTGAACCTTTTTATAGGGCTGCTTGCATGTCCTCACAACATGGTGGCTGGCTTTCCCCAGACCAAGAGAAAGAATAAAAAGGAAGCTGCAATGTCTTTTACGACCTAGCCTCAGAAGTCGCCCACCATCACTGTCGCCATATTTTATTCATTAGAAGCAAGTGAAAGAGAGGAGTGCCGCCAGATTTTTGGATCTATTTTAACACTGTCGCCCATCTCCACCCAAGTTCAAATCATTATGACCCAGACAAATTGCAGGCTAAGAGAACCTGAACGTGAATTCACAGAGCTGTTCTCCATGATCCTTGTGGACTCTGGGGAGCAGGAGAAGACCTGGGAAGGTAGGAATAAGAAAATGTAGTTCCGACAAGCAGAAGGGAAAGACGGGAGCGTTACCATCTACAAGCCGGCTGTAGATTGAGATCGATCTTGAGTCTGTTCGGACAGCCTGTTAAATGGAAACTGTGAGCAACTGGACAAGAAATGGGTGGTGATTGGTCATAACCCGCGTGGGTTCGAGAGGTCTTGTCCAGTTAGTTATCCTGTGTGCCTTCATCGGCTGTGCTGCTAGGCCAGAGCGTCAGATGCTGGGACACTGTACTTTTCTGTTCCAGCGAGGTGTGTGACGAGTTTCACAGGCCTTTTAGACAAGGTGGTAAGAGAAACTAAACTCGGAGCAAGAGCCTAGGTCCCAGGGGAGCTGAAGGAACCGGGAATGTGTAGCCCAAGTAAGAGGAGAATCAGCAGGACCCATTGGCTCTCCATGGGCATCTCTGATCTGTTCAAGGCTGTAATGCAGAAGGCAGGGTTGGGCTTGTCATGTGCTGAACAAAGAACTTACAACAAACAGATTTGGGGGTCATGTAAGAAAGGCCGTTCTGTCTGAAAACGGAAGCAAACCGATATATTCGCCCTCTGTTCAGGTGGGAGCTGGGAGTTAGCCCTGGGCTGGGAACACCCGAGGGGACATGATTTTAAAAGCCCTTCTCATCCTAAAATCCTGACTTTGGATATTGAAATACTACAGTGTAGAAGCTCATGCTTTGTACTTGCCTCTTTTTGTTTTAAAAAATGACTGCATTTTTGTTTTTAAGCTTCGAATTATTATTATTTGAAAAGTGAAATACATTGTGATCATCGGTGGAAGAGTCATAGCAATTTGTAGAGAAGGAAGTCAGTCGCAAAGGAGCATTTTCAAAGATTATGTACGGCAGCTCTTTATTCAGCCCGTGAGCCAATTACACTCTGTATCGCTAACTAAATCACTTAACTAAATAAATGATAAGATTTTTACAAGGCCTCACTGCATAGATACAGGGACATAATTTATTGGTAGCGGAACAAAGCCTCAAAGTAGCAGTTTTGTTCTACCAGGTAATTAACGTTCATTTTTAAAGGCTTTTATTATTTTTTTCTGAAGGACTGTGGGCACATGTAAAAAAGACATGCAATACGCCAACCGATAAGCCCCTAAAACAAGCCAGCGTATTCTAGGAACAAACCTTGCAACCCCCCAGCTAGCGTTTAGCTCTGTTTTTCCCCATTTAAAAAATATATAATATCTGCTTAAAGGTAGTAAAAGCTTTAACTTCAGATTTCTTTAATCTTTAAAAAAATTGTTTTGTTTAAAATAGGTGGTGGTTAAGGATGTATATATAGGGTGCCATTTTTCTTGAAAAAAAAGTCATTCATTTCATCCAACTTCGGGCCTAGAAAGGGTTTCCGGTGGCCTCCGTGTGGTAGCGTTACTGTTCATAGAGAAAATGAATGGGCTGTCTGCGTGCTTTAATTACGGTGTAACGCTTATGGTGCCATGCAGGTTCGGGGCTGACCAATATCAAGACGGAAGAGATCTCTGAGGTGAAGATGGACACGGAGTTCCGCCACGACTCGGGATACGAAGTTCATCATCAAAAACTGGTGCGTAGAATAATTGGCCTCTTCCTCCCCTCTGTCTCGCCAAATGACATATCAGCTCTTGTTCATCGATCCAGTTAAGAAAAAGATTAAAAACACCAGCAAAACTTCTGCTTCTAGGATCGTCACAAATACGTGAAGAAAAGAGAGAGAGGTTCTTTATGCGGTAGTTCTTTCTTTGTGTCTGAAGGCAGCTAAGCGCATGCCGGGCTTAAGGTAGAATTCATGTCTACTATAGCAGCCACTCTAATCAACTCGCATTCTGGTGGGTTTGTTGTTTTTTTTAAGAAAATAGGTTTATAATAGATTGATTTGAAGCATCAAAATCTCAAACACGTGTAAACACTGCTTGGCATCAGCAACACTTTTTATTCTGGCTGTTCGCTCACCTAAGTGCCTGTTTGTTCGACTGTCTCTATTTTGCTTCTTCGTTGCTCCCAACTCCCTCGTTCTAAGTCAGCGGTTCTCAACCTTCCTAATGCCGCAACCCTTTAATACAGTTCCTCATGTTGTGGTGACCCTCAACCATAAAATTATTTTCATTGCTACTTCATAACTGTAATGTTGCTACTGTTATGAATCGTAATGTAAATATCTGATATGCAGGATGTATTTGCATTGTTACAAATTGAACATAATTAAAGCATAGTGATTAATCACAAAAACAATATGTGATTATATAATTATATATGTGTTTTCCGATGGTCTTAGGCGACCCCTGTGAAGGGGTCTCGACCCACAGGTTGAGAACTGCTGTTCTAAGTTCTCCTGCAGGTGTAGGATTTGGGGTCGGATCTTGGTGTCTCTGTGGAGGTGAGCCGACTGCAGACTGTTCCCAGGGGTGCTGTTGGTTACAGACTGGAAAAGGAAAAACCGCAGCTTCCTTTTCAGACTAAAATCACCCCTCCACCCCCCGAATATTAGAATTAGAGTAAATCAAAAAGCAGCCTTTTCCTTGGCAGGCAGCTCTAGTCATGTAGAATCCCTTACGAAAAGCTTCAGATAAATCCTGCATTATGCTAGCTTTCCTTTCATCTTATCAGTAAGCATAGTAGGGGGGTTAAATTAATAAAGGAGACAATTTCATTACACATTCAGTGGTGAACAAGAAATGATAATAAAATTATCATAACAATAATGATATCAGAAGTTCTCATCTCAGGCACTTATTTTTGTTTTAGTTGATGTGTGTGGTTTTTTAATTTTTTTGGTGTTTTTTTCCCCAAGTGGAAATCTCTTTCCAATATTCACGAATAAAATTTATAAATCCAACTATTAAACTCCCAAAGAAATGCCTTTAATGTATTGTTTATGCCTCGACTTTTCACTCTAAATAATTGGAACACATCAGAAACTGACTTGAGATTCAGATTTGCATTTTAACTCCCATAATTTGGGGGCAGGGGGGGGCGGTAAAAGGACATTTAGCTTTTTGGAGCGTGGTTTTCATTGGCAAGTTAATCAGTATAGTTATTCTAGAATCGGGGGCATTCTTCATCTGGCTGATGCTAAAGAGGTTAAAAGAAAAACTGGGGGAGCTGCTGAAGAGTTGGAGCCGGTGGGGCTCAGAGCTGGAGATTAATGTGCGGACTTGCCTTTTCTGGTGCCCGTGTCATAAAAGTCGGTCTCTGCAATTACACCGACTCTGACTCCTATAATGTGACAGAGACGAATGGCGGCGGCGGCAATTAGGAGAATCAGCTCCCTCTACTGAGCTCCTTGATAAGATAATGCACTGTAATTAGTGCGATGAATATTACAAAATTACAGTATTTTCTTAAAGACGCAGGAAGATGTCCAGACATGCCTTTATTCCTGATGACTTCATGCTTGTATCACTAGCTAATTAATGATTTGCTTTTTATCAATAATGTTGAGCAAGCAAATTCTTGAGGAAGGTGGAATATTTATGAGCAGCTGCTAATTTTGTTGCAAATAGACCATGAGTAAAACTCATAGAAATTGGCTGTATATTATCTTGCCTCTTTAGATTGCTAGACTGTTGGTTTTCATTACGAAAATCGGTCATTTTACTGCCCTTGAGATGAAATGAAAACAATATGTAGGGAACTATTTTCATTAAATTTTATAACAAATGTGAAATATGTTTAGTGGTCGTTCGGCTAATGACCTGGCATGAGATCATCATGCAACAAGATGATACAAGTTGCAGTTTGTTCTTAAAATTCCATTCAAGTAGTTAAATTTGAGAAAGAATGGCCTGCTTTATAAACAGTAGGAAGGAGTGTAGTACAATAAGTTTATCATACTGAATAAATTTCTTCTTCACAATGACCTCCAAATTCTTTCTATATTTAATCCAAATAAACAGCAACAATTTTAGTTGGGTTCCTGGAGACAACGTAGTAAGAAAGTATGAGTTATTGTGACTATTAAAATTCTTGCATATTACTTCCCTTTGAAATAACTGTCTTTTAAAACAAGGTTAATTAGTGTCCTACTGAAATATCGCAGCTAAAAGTGGGTAACAATGTGTCCTTTTTCTTCTGTTTAACTCCTTTGTGTGGGAATGCTTATTCCTGCATATTGATGTTCCTCTAAAGTGGTGATTTTCAACCTTTTTCATCTCATGGCGCACATAAACGATGAAAATTATGCGGCACACCAAAATATATGTTATATTTTTTGCCGATCTGACCAAAAAACAGGTATCATTTGACCCTTCACACTAGACAGTTATTGTTGTATTGGCTGCTGTCATTTTTTTCCTTGACAATCTAAGGGGAAAGAGGTCAGTGCCCCTGGCTAATCAGGTACTGTGTGTTTTAAAATTTGGGGGGCCCACAGTGTGCCCTGGCACACCAGTTGAAAATCTCTGTGCTAGAGAAATTAGGGCATCTGCGGGTTTGAAAAGCACCTAAGGCGTAGTTGTCATGCATCAGGTCTCCCCGTTTAAACCTGCTGTGACTAGGAAAATGCTGACCTCCTTTTATAATCATGACTCATAACTATTCGGCTTTTGATAGAGCCAAGCTGCTGTCTCACCTCTCAGTGAATGTTCCACCTGCCAAAGGGTTTCCGCGTCCCTTGTCTTGTGTTTTGCTTCTCTGGGGACAGGTGGGGTGAAAGTAGACTTGCTAGACCTGGAAAGCCACCCGTTGTCCATCGTTCTGTAGACTATAAATGTCATTCTTAGTTAAGCACAATGTGTGATTTTTTTTTGTTTCAAGCACACACCAAGAAATGGTGGGACCAGCCATTCAAACTTACAGCATGAGCTATAGTGAATATTCTAAAACTGTCCATATACCTCATCAAAATGTCTTGTGCGGTTACAACCCCTTTTCTTGATTTGTTTTTCAAGGTGTTCTTTGCAGAAGATGTGGGTTCCAACAAAGGAGCAATCATTGGACTCATGGTGGGCGGTGTTGTCATAGCAACAGTGATTGTCATCACCTTGGTGATGCTGAAGAAGAAACAGTACACATCCATCCATCATGGTGTGGTGGAGGTAAGTAAACGGGGCTGCGTGTTTGCAAGTGGGAATTAGAGACTGCAAGGGGATGTTTTCGCTTGGCATTAGACTAAGGATCGTCCAAGTATTTCTCTTTGAAAAAAAATCTATATCCCTGCATAGAGCTCTCAAGTTGCAGCTCTTTTCTTGCTTTGGTTTTTATTCATTCCGAAATAAGAACTATTGAGGCATTGAGGTTGTGTGCTGCTACATCAACTTCTCATCATTCGCATTGAAATAGCAAACTATTAATCATAACGCCTGTCTCAAAAAATTGTGATGATCTCCAACATTAAAAGAAAGAAAAAAAGTGGCAGAACTTAAAATTGAATAAAGGAAGTGCAAGACTGCTTCCCCCTCCCCCCCAAATCTAAACACATTTATTCCCAGACTTCTTTGTTTGTTTCTTAAATAGTCTGACCTCTAACTAAAACCAGGTAATAGTAAATAATAATTTTCATGAAAGAGTCTTACCTTTAAAGTTTTGCGAAAAAATTATGTAATGCCCAGCTGGCATGGCTCAGTGGTTGAGTGTCGACCTGTGAACCAGGAGGTCATGGTTCGATTCCCAGTCAGGGCACATGCCCAAGTTGCGGGCTCGATCCCTAGTGTGGGGCGTGCAGGAGGCAGCCAATCAATGATTCTCTCTCATTGATGTTTCTATCTCTCTCCCTCTCCCTTCCTCTCTGAAATCAATAAAAATATATGTACATTTTTTAAATCATGTCATACCAGACAGCTGAGCAGAACATACATGGTTATTCAAGATGTTCAGCCTGCAGCCCTGCCCTTTCACCTGAAAAAGCCTAGTTTTGAGCCATTTAGTGAAGATGTACAGGAGGTGGAGAGAAGACCCACCAGTGACAGCCACGGTCACTGCACAGTCATGTCCTTGAGACTGTTTCTCCCCACAGGCCAGTCTGTGACTGACATGCTGTGCACAGCACAGGAGGTAGTGGGTTACACCAACAAATTGGAGTAAGCTGCAAGATTCAAGTATGACTTCTGAAACCCATGATACAAAGTATTGAGAAATAAAATTTACAAAGAAGTTCTTTTTATGCTTTTCAAATACAGTTGGGGGGGGGGAAGGACACTCATGGTGCATATAATTTCTTAGAAAACAATTCAAGACAGCGAATTAATCCATCTTGAGAAGTGTCAGATTTTTAGAGCCGAAAGAGATCTCAGTGATGAATCAAACTGAGCTTCTCATTTTGTAGATGAGAAAAGAGACCCAGACAGAAGTGTTTGCTCAATGTCAAGCTAAGTAGGGCCAAGGTCAAAGTACGAATTTTCCCACCTCCTCTCCATTGGCTTTTCCTTCAGAGAAATGTCCAGATATATCCCAGTGCGTTAAATTTCTCACCAAACCCAAGGAAACATGCTCCGAACCATTCTTGATTATGGGGGAGCAGGAGCAGTTTAAATATATTAAATTTGTGGCAAAGCCAGACACCTCACTGTGTTCAGCCCCTAACATCTCCAGGCTACTCGTTTATAGTAGCTACTGATGAAAATTGGTTTTGAGTCTTATTTCCTCTGTGCATACGGGTACGGATGTGCTAAAGAGCAGATAGATGAATGAATGAATGAATGAATCCGGGGAGCGGGTAGCAAAATGCAAAAGAATTGAATGGTTGGCAACTAGAGGGAGAGCACCTGAAATCAGCAGTGACGGCATCATCAAATTGGGGTATTGCTCTTTTCTTAGGATTTCTGAGCTTGTGTCCTATGAAACAGTATAAGATACATTATTACTAGCATTGGTTTATCTCACTTTGTACTCAAAACAGTTTTGTTTATCATTTTAATTCCAGGTCTGGGCAAATAAAAGTTTGTTCATACTTGAATAATTCAAAAGCCTTTTTAAATTGACCTAATGTAATTGTGTTTTAATTGCCTTGGCCTAATAAATCGATCCAAGAGGCAGCTTCTGTCTTTGATGCCAGAGGCCACATACAGTAAGTCCTCTCTTAATGCATCGATAGTGTAAATGACATATAACAAAACCAATTTTACCAATAGGCTAATTGATAGAAACAAAAGTCAAGTTTCTATGGCATCTCATCCACTTTATAAGGAGACAGCATGGTTTGGGGACCTGCTGTATTGGTTTGCTCGGGCTGCCATAGTGAAGCCACAGACTGAGGGCTCCAACAACAGAAACTTACTTTCTCACGAGCTGGAGGCTGACATCCCAGATCCAGGTTTTGTAGATGGTTCGTCTCCACCTTCACCTCTTCCCTCTGTGTGTGTCTGCGCCCTGACCTCCTCTTCTCGTAAGGACACCAGTATTACTGGACTAGGTTTTACCCTAATGATCTCATTTAACCTTAATTATCTCTTTAAAGACCCTACCCCTAATATAATCAGATTGTGAGGTACCGGGAGTTAGGACTTTAATGTATGGGTTTGGGGGGTACAGTTCAGCCCTTATCAGAGCTAAGGATGCTGGGCAGAGGAGGGGGCTGGCGCAGAGGCTATTTGCCATGGTTGTTCCAGGGACTGACCAGGGACTTATTTGAAAGGACACACCCCTGGCCCTACCCCAGACCCAGGGAAACAGGCTTTCCAGATAGGAGGCTGGGAACCTGAGTGTTAAATTTTCCTGACTGAGTCAGACATAGAATCATCATCTTAAGTATTTCTTAAGTCTACTTGATAGCTGCCTAAGTGAAATGTTTCTTTTGGTTCCCAAGGAACGTTTCCTTGGATTTGAAATATCAGAGAAGTTGACACTTCAACACAGATTCTAAAAAAAAAAAAAAGGAAATAATTTTTAAGCCAAGAGGCATCCTTCAAGGAACAAAGTTATAGGGAGGGCAGTTATGCAGCTCTTCTTTTGATATTCATCTTGCTAGCTTCTTGAGAGCAACTGGAAACCTCTCTAGAGTGAACATCCCACCTCGTTTTGTGTTTCTGAAGAAACACTTTGTCAAGCTCCGTGCTGAGCTGTGTAAAGCCGTGTTGGACCACAACTTCATCCAAGGTGTGTCCACCATCCCCGCGCTTAAGAAGGTTATAGGCTGGCTGGGGTGGTAGAACTTGGGCAGAGAGCTGCAGCCCAGCCTGGGCACCTCGGCTGTCTCACCTGGCCCATTGAGTCTACCCTCAAGGGAAGTGATTCTCCTACAAACGCTCCCCGTCCGTCTCAGCAGGCTCTCACACTCGAGTACCCGGAAACACGTTCATGTCCAGCTCTGAGTAACCTGCTTCATTAGTGACTGATCCTCCTTCACTAAGAACAAAAATGAGTAGATGAGTAGTTGCAGTTGGACTGGCTGGAGCCTGTGGGGACAGTACAATTGTACGTCACACTATCGGTACACGAAGAAACCATGACGAAGGCCTTGGTCTCCAGGGCATCTCTCATTCTTAGAGTGAAAGATTCCGACAGACGATGATGGAAATGGGAAATGGAAACGAGCCTGGTATTGTTATTAATAGAGCTGTTCCCAGCTGGAAATGAGCAGTTGCTAGCTTTAGTTGTTAACGGATAAGCAGTAAACATTGATTTAATGATTTGCTTAGCCATAAGGCCAGAGAGTCATTCTGTGAGCCATTAACCACGGTCTCCCAAGGAGAGGAGTGTGCTTTGTTTGTGCCTCAAGCAGTGACACCATGGCCCTCCGTTACACTGCTTCCCCATCGGACCCCTTTCCTTGGTGGCTGCGGAGCCTGGCTCCAGCTGAATTATCCACTGTGACTCCTGCTTGAATCGGTCCTGCAAAGCCCACTGACCCCTGGTTCTGTTTACTAGCCAGCGGTGGGACTTTTCTACACAGATATCCATTGACGGTGGATACTTGAAAATATATATCGTAGCTTTTTCCATTCCTCCTCCTAATGGAGACCTTGCCTTTAGTGGGGGTCGGGGACAGACCAGCTGGCGTGGCTCAGTGGTTGAGCATCGACCTATGAACCACTAGGACAGATATTGTTGGAGGGTACAGATTTGTAAGGAGTAGTAAAAAAAGCCCTGGAGATCTAATGCACAGTATAGTGAATATAGACAATATTGTAATCATCAAATTTGCAAAGAGTAGAATTTAATTATTCCAACCACTAAAAAGAAAACATCGTTCTCTAAGATGATAGAGGCACTAATTATCACCACAATGGCAATCATATTGCAGCGTGTACATGTATCGAGTTAACGTGAACAGCTTAGATTTATATAATGTCCTATGTCAAATATATTTCAATTCTTTAAAAATTAGGGGAGGGGAGCATCAATTCTTGATTACAGGGTGGAAAACATTTTCCTTTCACGGATCTGATAACTGGAACACCAAACGTCTCCTCACACCCCAGTCAGCTCATGGATTATCTAAATAGGAAGAGAGTAGCTTATTTAGCTTTTTGTGGGGTTATGGTGTATGACTTTCTCTGATGAATGTGCCACCAAACTGGTAACACTAGAAAAATACTATGTCCTTAGGGGTCCTTTTTCCTGGCAAGAAGTTGACCCAGGATGGGGTACTTAGCCACTAGTAGAGAAGTTGGACAGAGTGGTCAGGTGAAATGGGACGCAAATGTAAGGAAAGTGAGGGTAGACCCAGAGTCCGCACGTTCTTGAAGCCAGCAGCCAGAAGAGAAATTGGAAGGTCCAAGGAAAACATCAAAAATGATGGTGAAATGTGTAGCACAGGTTCCAGAGCCTGAAGAACTGCTCCATGGAGGCATTAAACATGACCGAACTGCTTCCCGAGAGAGGGGATTGTAATTAAGAAAAGGAACGTGTACACAGTTGGACAGGAAATCAACTCCAGGAGGTCACTGGGAGAGAGAAACAGAGGCCTCAAGACTCGGCTGCTCTTTCCTTTGCTTTAATTTTACTGGCTCCTTCCATGGTCTTACACTCTGTTGTTATTCCGTACATTTTAGTTGATCTCGTCCTCCTTCCATTATCCGCCTGGATGACCTGAGGTGGAAAATTGTGGGGACCCGGATTCTGATTTAGGCCTCACTCAGTGCTCTGCATTAAAGGGACCTCCACCAACGCTCCCCCTGCTGGGGGCTATCCAGAATAAAATTAAAAGTGGTGTCCCTGGCTTACGATACCTACCCTGCTACCCTGGAGACACGGGAGAGCTAGAAACTGAGGGACCCGAGTAGAATTTATCTCGAGGCCTGATGGTTGCGGTACAGATCCCTCTGGATGCAGTGAAGGGACAAGTGGCTCCAAAAAGTCAAGTTCAGGAAGAAAGGAGAAGGGGAGTGCTCAGAAGGTCTCCCCGAGGCCTTGGAGGACAAGGCGGATGGGCTGCTTGGGCTCAGCCCTCCACGGGGTGCCGCCAGCTGAAGCCACGCTTCGGTGCCGTCAGGCCCCGGGGTCTCAGGAAGACCCACACCCCACCCAGATATCACTGCTACACCTAACCAGAGAGCCAGAGGGAATGTTCAGAGTGTGTGGTGTCATCTCAGCTCGCGATGGCTGTCCCTGCCCAGTGGGCAGATGGGGCTTCTGTCCCAGATGTCATTGTTCTATCGCTCCTTCTCTGCTTTAAGGGTCCTAGTGTTTTCTAAATATATATATATTTCAGAGAGAGAAAGGGAGAGGGAGAAAGGGGTAAAAACATCAATGATGAGAATCATTGATCGGCTGCCTCCTGCATGCCCCCTACTGGGGACTGAGCCTGCAACCCAGGCATGTGTCCTGATCAGGAATCGAACCGTGACCTCTTATAGGTCAATCGATGCTCAACCACTGAGCCACACCGGCCAGGCAAGGGGCCTAATACTAATGTGCTGGTGCAGAGGCCCTGTCTGCTCAGGGCCGCAGTGGGCTGGCCTTCCATGGGGGCCGGCACAGTGTCACTCAGCCATGAGTGACAGGTCGCTGAGCCCTGCTGGAGAGGAAGGCTCCCCCCTCCCCCACCCCACGCTCCTCCTTTAGTGGTAGGTTTATCCGTGCACATGGGGACTCAGCATTTCCCTTTTCACTTTCAAGGGGTTGGGGGTTGAAAAAGCCACAACCCACACTCCTCACTCCTCGGGTGCCACTCTGTAAGGATAATCCTCTCTCCTGTGGCTTCCGGGCCCTCTGAGGTCAGCCCTCTGGGCCACCGGGTAGAGGATTAGCAAGTAGAAGAGAGGCATGAGAAGGCAGGCGAGTTAGATGCCTGGACTGCATGCGGCCCGCAGCCTGGCATTCCTGGCAGGGCTCTAACGCGTTCCTGCACTCGGAAGGGGACATAAACTATTGCACTGCCAGGGGCTCTCTGCTCTTGATGAGTGCGGACGCCTGGGGACAGCCAGTGTGAGGGCTGGCGTGGCTCCTGGGGGACGTGCAGCTGTACATTTCAGCAGTCAAGCAGCGTGATGCTTTTCTCTACACTTGGAGATGTGGCAGCGCTGGGCAGGTCAAGGTGGTGTGTGTGTTTTTTAAACATTCTTTGAAACTTTAGGTCAGAGGTGGCCCAGAGCAAAGACATGCCCAAGTTTGCACAGCATGGTGCTGCAGATGGGAAAACATCTGTGCTGAGTCCCACAAGGGCAGGGACACTGAGAATCCATTTGAACAGTGTCCTCTGAGGGTCACACTGAGACCATGGGGAAGACAGAGAATATTGACACATTTTTTTTTCAATTTTACTGAGGCCTAATGGACATAGAACATAATGGTTTTAGTACATAACATGGTGACTTGATACATGTATAGATTGCGAAATGAGTGAGTGCCACAATAAGTTTAGTCAACATCCATCACCTCGTATACGGGTAGTTACAGGTTTTTTTCTTGCTACTCTCTCAGCAACTTTCAAATGTCCAATTCCGTTGTTAGCTACAGTCACCGTGCTGTACATTACATCCCATGACTGACTTATTTTATAACTGGAAATTTGTATCCTTCACCCATTTCACCCACTTCCAACCTCCTGCCTCTGGCAACCACCAAACTGTGCTCTGTATCTGAGTTTGGGGTTGTTTTAGATTCCACATATAATTAATATCACCCGGTTTTTGTCTTTCTCAATCTGACTTATTTCAATTAGCATAATGCCCTCAAGGGCCGTCCCTGCTGCTGAAAGTGGCAGGATTTCCTTCTTTTTCATGGTTGAATAATTGTGTGTGTGTGTGTGTGTGTGTGTGTGTGTGTGTGTGTGTCCCCATGCACGCGCCTCATTTTGTTATTCATTCATTTCATTGTTTTCATGTCTTGGCTATTGATATTGAAATGCTGCCGTGAACATGGGGGTGCATATATCTTTTTGGCTTTGTGAATTCATTTCCTCCAGATAAATACCCGGAAGTGGAGCTGCTGGATCATGCGGTAGTTCTATTTTTAGTTTCTTGAGGAGCCTCCACACTGTTTTCCATCGTGGCTGCACCAGTCTTTAGGCTAAAGCATTCATCAGACAGTGTGGTCTAGTCACAGTGTCCTATCGAGCTCCATCCCTAGACATGGTGTCTTAACGCCAACACCTGTGCCCTGGGCTTTTTGCTTCATTGGGTGGTGATGGGACAGCAGTGTGGGGTCGAAACCAGGCCAGACTGGCTGTGTCTGCGGCGGGGACCCCGCAGAGGAGCTGGGTGTCACTTTGCCGCGCTCTGCAGGGAGGAACAGGCCTGCCGTCTTCTCCCGGGAATCAGGTGGGGACCCCAATTCCATCGTGTACAGAATAAAAAAGGTGCCTTTGAGAAAAAAAAATCTTCCGCACACTACATCCTGACTTTTCTTTGGAAAACATGCTGCTTCTTCATTCTGATTACATTTGTGTTGCTTTTGTTCATCTTGCAATGCTTTCACAGAAGAGAAATTGTAAGAAGAATTACAAAACTAAGCTTCAATTCATTCAGCAAAGAGTTCAGTACTTCCTCTCTTCTGTGCACTGTGAGAGGTACAGCCAATAGACTAGACACCTGAACAGCACTCCCCCAGTATAGGGATGAACACACCGTGTCCAGGGTGCAGAGTACATGGCATGCTTCCCCCCAGCCCTGTCCTGACAGTGACCCTGGGGAAAAGTGGGGGTGCCGGGGGACAGACACAACACGTTTACAATTGCCGGCCAATCTTAGAGATAAAGCACCATATCAACAGAGGATCTATTTTTAAACCTTTAGCCGGACATACTTATACACTATCTTAGTGCTCACTTCAAAAAAAAAAAGGTAATCTATAATCTAGAACAGCGTGTCCTTGTTCAATTTTTCCTGTCTCTGCCAAACAAGAACCCCTTTGATGTACATGCATTGTTATTTCAGTTAACATTAATTCTCAGACCTCTCTTCCACATACTAAATTTGGTTAAAACGGGGACCAATTAAACATGAGAGAAATACACAGTCTAGATTTGAGTGTCTCCCAGTATCCTTTGCTGAATTTCTTCACGATGCTCTTGGATGTTTTCCTAGTTTACCACCACACTTTCAAGGAAAGCAGCCTTCCACCGTGGTTTTCTTGTTTTTTATTGAGCCAACAGAGAAGGAAAAAAATATATTTTCCACACTAGATGTATCCAGTTACTGTTGAGCTGAGGGAATAACCAATGCAATGAACACTTCAAGGTTTGAAGCGCCACCTGGTGGCTAGATGGAGCATCTGCGTCACTGGTGGGCACTGGGTTCTGCTCCAGATGCCCAAGTGCAGAAGAGAGAGAAGAAAAGAGAGGGTGTCCTTGGCCATCTGGGCTTCTCCATGCGCACGCTTTCAAGGTTGATGCTTCTTTTCACTCACTTTTCCTCGCACTCGCTTTCCAGGTTGACGCCGCCGTGACCCCCGAGGAGCGCCACCTCTCCAAGATGCAGCAGAACGGCTATGAAAACCCAACGTACAAGTTCTTCGAGCAGATGCAGAACTAGACCAGCCGCCGCAGCAGCCTCTGACGTGGGACAGCAAACACCATTGCTTCACCACCCATCGGTGTTCATTTACAGACTCTTGTGGAAAGCAACACACCCTCCCATTTTATTTTTATTCTTTACTCATGACCACCTTTTTGACAGCTGTGCTGTAACACAAGTAGATGCCTGAACTTGAATTAATCCACAGATCAGTAATGTCTTCTCTCTCTCTCTTTACCTTTTGGTCTCTCCACCACATTCTTAATGGGTTTTGTGTACTGTAAAGACTTTAGCCGTATCAGACTAATGCATGATTAGATACTCTCCTGATTATTTATCGCGTAGCCCCTTAGCCAGTTGTATATTATTCTTGTGGTTTGTGACCCAATTAAGTCCTACTTGAAATACGCTTTAAGAAATCGATGAGGGATGCTTCATGTGGACGTGGGAGTGTAGCTGCTTCTCTTTGCCTAAGTATTCTTTTCCTGATCACTATGCATTTTGAAGTTACACGTTTTTAAGTATTCCAGATGATTTTGAGACCTTTTTTTTTTCCATGACTGCATTTTACTGTACAGATTGCTGCTTCTGCTATATTTGTGATATAGGAATTACGAGGATACCCGTCGATTCCTTTGTGCCTGTTTTATGTGCACACGTTAGGCATTCAGATTTGAAAATTTCTTGGTCCATGTATCTTTGGATCTTTGATAAAGAAAAGAATCCCTGTTCCTTGTAAGCACTTTTCTTGGGGGTGGGGGTGGGGGAGCAGGAGTGCTCTGCGGGTCTCATTACCAAGAATTCTCCCCCAAAAAAATTTCTGCAGGATGATTGTACAGTCATTGCTTATGACCATGATAGCTTTCTACACTGTATTCCATAAATAAATTAAATAAAATAACCCTGGGCAAGAGTTTTCTTTGAAGAATGACGGTGGACGTTCAATATCGAGAGTTATTTTAGGTCGGGGGGGAAAGAGGCAGATTTCGTTTGTTTCCTTTAACCAGTCTAGGACATTCTAGCTGTGATACCAAAAGAGGAAAGGGGAAGGGGCAAAATCAGGGACTGGGGACGGCATGCCTGGACAACCCCTTCTTTAAGATTTGTCTTCAATTTGTACAAAACGGTGTTTTCATGTAAATAAATACATTCTTGGAGGAGCGCCATTGTGCTGGTGTGAGTGATTCCGTGGTAACCACCACCTAAAGATGAGTGAGAAGCCTAATGTTCTCAAATATTGGGCATCCACACCTATTGTGTCTTAGTTGTAAGTTTGAGATGGAAAATTTGGGGCCAGTGTGCATCCCCAGTGCTAGTCATATACCTCATTCACCTAACTCGGATTTTACTGGATCCAAAGCATTTTGCTGCCAATATCTTGGTCCTCAAGTTTGTCCGTGTCTTAGTCCGTTCAGGCTGCTCTAACAAGATCCCATTTCATGAATGTGTATGTATTTATAACATACTGTATTTGTCCATGTATAAGACTATTTTTTTTCTAAAATCATTAGACTGAAAATCCAGAGGCATCTTCTACACGGAAGTCAGCCGAGGAGGGAGCTGGTGGGTGCGTAGCTGCCCACACTTTGTCAAACAGGCTTCCTCCAATCACGAGCCTTATTGTTACTGACGTCACCTGATGCCGTAGTTGGAGGTGGAGGTGGAGAGTGCGCAGATGCAAGAGGGACCAGAGTGTTCTGAGCCCATAAAGATGTCAAAAAATAAAAAGATAAATACCAGTAAGTGACTGTCTTACTCTGCAGAATTCAAGCTGAATGTAATCAGCTATGCAAAAGAGCATGGAAATAGAGCCACAGAGAGACAATTTGGACCTTCTCCCACTGAGTGTGTGATCAGACAGTGGAGAAAACAGGAAGAACAACTCCTTAAGGTGCCCCCCAAAAAAGAAGAAGGCCTTAAGAGGAAAACCAGCAAAATGTTTAAAATATTGATTTTTTAATTTTAGGTTGGAAAAGTGGGGGGCATCTTATACATGGGGGCGTCTTATACACAGAAAAATATGGTACATTTATTGTTCACCATTCTGGAGACTGGACGTTTGGGGCAGGGGGCCAGCCTGGTCGGTAAGGCCCTTCCAGGCCACAGACGTCCCCTTGCACTCACAGTGTAGGAGGGGGAAGGGCCTCTCTGGAGCTTCTTTTATACATTACTGATCCCATTCATGGGGATTCCACCCCAGTGACCTAGTCACCCCCAATGCCCTCCCTACTGCCATCACATTGGGCATTAGAATCTCAACATAGGAATTGGGGAGCACACAAACATTCAGGCAGACCATAGCAGTCCAAATAAGACAGGAAGAGAAAAGTTCCCGGGAAATAAAAACTAAGACCAGCTGATAGCCAGTTTTCTAGCAAGCAGGATTTCTCAACCTTGGCACTATTGACATAGTTTGTAGGAAATGATTTCTTGCTGAAGTTGTCCTGGGCACTATAGGATGTTTAGCAGCATCTCTCTCCTCTACCAACTAGATGCCAGTAGCCACTCCCCAATATGATCATCAAAAATGTCTCTGGACATTGCCCAATGGCCGATGTCCCTTAGGGAGAGCAAAGTCACCCCCATTTGAGAACCACACTGCACTATATCTACTTTAAAACAAAGTCACGTACATGATTTTTCAGTTGAGGAAGCCTGTCCAACTGCTGTTCCAAAGGTCTAAGAACACACCCCAGCCGGTGTGGCTCAGTGTTTGAGTGTTAACCTATGAACCAGGAGGTCAGGGTTCGATTCCCAGTCAGGGCACATGCCCAGGTAGCAGGCTCAATCCCCAGTGTGGGGCGTGCAGGAGGCAGCCAATTAATGATTCTCTCTCATCTGATGTTTCTATCGCTCTCTCCCTCTCCCCTCCTCTTGAAAGTCAATAAAAATATTTTTTTATAAAGAAACTTTCCAAGCTAATTACTAAGGTTATTTAAAAAATAAAAAAGCCCGGCTTAGTATGGCTCAGCGGTTGAGCATCAACTGATGAACCAGGAGGTCATGGTTCGAGTTCTCATCACAAAACCAATGTGTATTTATCTCTTCATAAGTAAAGTGGGATATTCTTTCATATGTTCAAGGGCCATTTTATAGCTCTGCGAATTTTCTGTTTGTGTCTTTAGCTCTGGGCTTCAAGTCTGCTTTGCTATCAGGATTGCAACCCTGTTGTCTACTCTTTCCATTTGCCCAATAGAGCTTTTCCCACCCTTTATTTTTCAGTTCTCCCTTTCAAGTGTGTGTCGGTCTTCTAAAAGCACAGAGTTGGGTTTTTCCTCTATGAGCCGATTTGAAAATCAGTTTTAGGATAGGACTGCTATGTTTGCTCCCCATTCTATAATTTCCCATGTTGTAATTTCTGCGTGTCCGGCTCCTTCAGTGTCTGCTGGGGGGGGGGGGGGGGGTGGCTCTTGCCTGTGTGTGTGTGTTTGTGTGTTTTATAGGAAGCTCTGTATTTTCATTCTAGTGGTTACTTCTGTACTAATACTTTTTATAGTGCTCTTAACTTCTTATTTCTTACTTAACCTTTTTCTCTCTTTTCTAAATGATATTCTTTGACTCCTACCTCCTACCTACACAACAGTCAGTGTTCTTACTCTACTTCCCCTCTGTTCTCTCTCTTCTCCCATGTTTTTCAGTTGCATTTGCTCTACGTGAATGTTTGCTTTTTTTTCAACCCAGGAACCCACCCTGTTTCAGTCTTAGCCTCCAGTCCAGTAAGGGAGATGAAATGCTCAGTCAGTCCTTGGCTCCCAGGCATCTTTTGGTTGCATGAAGCTCACCGTCCAGTAAATTCCCCTGCAGCAGCGCATGTGGACAGTATACCTGCAGCTCTGGCCAATTCAAAACTGATTTTCTATCACTTAAAACTTGAGGGCAGCTTGTTTTTCCTTACGTTTCTTGACCATGCTGCTCCATGCTGTTTCCTTGCTTTGTGGGTTATTTTTGAGAATGCTGAGGCCAATCTAATTCTCTTTCCTTCCTAGTGTTTTCCTTGTCAGCCTGGAGGAGCGGAGAGTATTTTTCCTGTATCTTTAAAGTCTAATCATTTTACAAAGCTATGTCTCAGAGTTGATTATTTGTGGTCAATTTTCCTAACTACTCACCCCTTCCTGAGCCCTTTCAACATGTAGAGTCAGTTCATTTTTTTTTCTGGAACTTTCTCTTGGATTAGAGTTTTGGGGTTTTTTTAATTAAATCTTTATTGTTCAGATTATTGGATTAGAGTTTTATATTCTATTCCATTATTGGTATTTTTTTATTTGGAGATGGTAATAATATGAACTTTCGGCCTCCTTTGCCTCATTTCCATTTCAACCTCCTCTCTGATCCTTTTTATTTTCTTTATCTCATTTTCACTCTCTTGGTTGTGTACCTTCTCTTATTCAATAGCCTTTATTAAGTTTTTATTTGAACCCTTCGGGCACCTTATAATCTGTTCTTCACCATGGATACGGTTCTGTGATTTTCTTTGATTTCTTTCCTGAGTTCCATTAGCTGTCATTTTGTTTCTTTCTGGGTTTTTCCCCCTTGATTTCTCTCCTTAGTTTTTGTGTTTCTGATTCAAATGCATGTGGGAGAATTTTTAATTAATATGGAGTGTTAACAGTTTTCTTCAACTTTATGGTTGTTGGGGGTGGGAGACTTGGCCCGCAGAGAATCTTCCATTCACAACTTGGGGTGTTTTGCTGTTGTTCTCTGTGGAAATGGTCTGTTTTCTGTTTTCTTCTTCTTTTTTATTAAATATATTTTTATTGATTTCAGAGAGGAAGGAAGAGGGAGAGAGAGATAGAAACATCAATGATGAGAGACTCATTGATTGGTTGCCTCCTGCACGCCCCCTACTGGGGATCCAGCCCACAAGCCAGGCATGTGCCCTGACAGGGAATCCAATGGGTGACCTCCTGGGTGCTGGGTGGACGCTCAACCTCTGAGCCAGCCGGGCCTGTGGCTTTCTGGTCCTGGTCATTGGTGGGCCGGGTGCGCTGGGCTCTCCCGTGCAGCGCCTTTGATGGATGGGTTGGAGGGAAAGGGTTGATGCGTCCTGTTTCTGTTTACAGGAGGATCCTTCATTTTCCTCTTTTTTCCTTCGCTGCCTGCTTCCCGGGTCACCCCCTCTTCTCCACAGACCCTGCTGTCCCCCAGAAGCCGTGCGTCTCCAAGTCTGACCTTCTAGCCCTGCACGCCCCAGCCCCTCCCATAGCCAGGGCTCTGAGCTACCAGGTTCCCCTCAGGGTCACTATTTTGTATATCTTGCTTCCCTTTCTCTTTTGGGGTGGTTTTGTCTGCTTTTCCTCCAAGTGCCCTGCTCCCCTCCCCTCTTTTCCAGGGATTTTCAGGCTCCTTGCCCCGATTTCTGCGCCCTGTGGCCTGTGGTGGCTGCAGAGACCAGCAGGGGGCGCTCTTCTGGCATTTGCTGAGTTTTGTTTGTTTTCTCTACTTGCAGATCACTAAGCACCATGATCAACAAAGTCCCACACTGGCATGTTTTAAAAGCTCCTCAGGTGATTCTAACAAGCAGCCGGGGTGGACAACCGCTTGTTCTATCACAATGTGCTTTTAAGTCGTTTTACGTCTGTTGTCCCCAAAGCCCTGGGGCTCCCTGGCCCTATGTTGTTTGTCTCCTACCTGAGTCCTCCGTGGGGTGCTGTTCATCAGATCCGTCTCCTAAACGCCTTTCTCGTTCACCTGCATCAGAATTGCCTGCAAGTCCTGCCCCCCAAAAAGGCAATTTCCTGGACCCCACCTTGGACCTGATTGATCATCTCAGGAGACTTGGGAGTCTGCATGTTTAATAAGCCCCTGCCCCCACCATAGTTGCATAAGCCATGAAAGGTCTCAAGAACCGCTCCTGTGGAGGTTGGGGGACCCCAAGGTCTGCCCTCAGCTTTCTCTCCTATGCACCAGCTCCTAACCTCAGCCCCATGGAAAATGCTAGTTATAACGGTGCAAAGCAAAAGCTCAAATCTAAACCTTTTCCCTGAGTTGCAGGCTCAGATTACTATGTTTGTTTTAATGCATGTTTTAATTATCCAGAAAACACAGAAGGTAGCAGAAAAAGAGGATTCACTCACAATCCCACCATTCAAACAGAAATGTTGTTAATGCTTGTAATATTGTTAACAGGCAAATTACTGTCCGGTTCTGTTTTTGTGTTTTAATAAGAGGCAGTTTAGCATCTGCTTCAAGAACAGACTTTTTTGAAGTAATCATTGTTGAAAGTATTACATATGTCCTCTTTTTTCCACCATTGACCCCCTCCAACCTGCCCTCGAGGCCCCATCCCCCACCCTGTCCCAGGCCCTCAACTGCCCCATTGTCAAGAACACAGACTTTTGAGTCCGGCTCTGCCTCAGTGGGGCCTCGGTCTCCTCATTTGTAAAATAAGGGAATAGGACTTAGTATGAGAGTCCTGAGGAATAAAATTTGTTAATATATTTAGTGTTTAGAACGTTGTGTGATATGCAGGAAAATGGGTATATAACTGTAAGCTACTCAGAAGAGTGTCTGAGAAGAAGAGGGTATATTTTCATTCCTTATCTCCTTATTTCATGGGCACCAAAATTGATTTTTGCAAAGGGAAAGTCCCCTGTCCCCATCAGGTATGGGGAGTGCCCTCCCCACGGGACCACCAGGACCCAGAAGGGACCTTGGGAGTGGTTGTGGCGTTTGCCAGAAGAGAAAATGGAAAAAAGAGAACAAATTTTGGGG
>NW_005871211.1:1021644-1024430 GCF_000147115.1 Myotis lucifugus | reverse complement strand
GTTTATTTCAGTACACACATGCAGTAGCCATCTATAAAAGAACTCAGAATTAAAGTCCAAAAATGGGTCAGTCCATCATGATAGAGACTGCTCTGACAGCAACATGACCATTACATCTACATGATACTAAACTGACTTCAATGCCACCCATGTGTCATCTGATCATTCATTTTTTTGTTTGTTTGTTTATGCGGATGGGTTTGGTGAGTTGTGGATTAGTTGCATTTTAATGCCCAGAGGCGAAAAGATGAAAATATAATGAAGGCAGGAATGGCTGAAAAAACACCCTGCGGCTTGCAGTTTCAAACACAGACCTGATTTTTGTTTTAATGTATGTTGTTGCCTTTTGCTGGCCTAACCATTTGACACTAATAGATCTCTATTCCGAAGAAACATTTCCCAAACAATCCAACGTCTCCTGCATAATATTTTTCTCTCTACCATCCTCTGACTATTTCCTACAATTCCCTAAGATTGCAGATAAGCTTGGCAAATGCAAGTGGCTCATTACACACAGATCTATTTAATTTCCACATATAAGAGTAGATTGATTTAAGGGAAAGAAAAGAACATGATAAACAAATCATTCTTGGTTAAAGGTTTGCAGGGAATAGGGTGAAGGTTCTGGGCTTGCAGACCAGCCAAGACTTGGAGAATGTTTACTCTGGCCGCCCGGCAGGCGAGTCTCTCTTGGCATGATGAAATACTGGACCTGACCCACCCAGCCGAGTCATATTTCCATCGTGGAAAGAAGGGAAAACTTGGCTGGCAAGAATGGCTCGTTAGATCTTGTCTCTTCTCTCCCCCTGGCAGAGTGGAGTCTTCAGAAAGCAATGCAGACATGGCAAACGCTAAGGAAGTAATTATCTGTTTCGACTACCAGTGGAGCCCTCCTAGATTCAATCCTGAGGGGCCAGAGGCTCACGTTGCCTCCACCAGACACAACCTAGTGATTTCTAATCATTTCACTCAGATGGGTATTTAAACAACCCGGACAACACACCGCAGTGGGTTTCTTTCCCTCTTTCTTGGGGTAAGGAGGAGGTCGTATGGTAACGTAAATACAAAGATCTTAGAGATGCCCCATGTGACCCTTGGAAATAAATTTTTTCCCGTCTGAATAGCAAGCTGATCCTTGAACGTTTTCCATTTGGCTTTTCCTTTCCTTTCTTCAATCAAGAAAACGAAGGCACTTCCTGCCAACAAAGCTCTGTGAGCAAGAGAGGTCAGCACGAAACTGCTAATGGGTTTTTCTCCCGCTCCACAGTGGGGAACTCCTCCGGAGAGATTTGTCTCCTGTCGTGGAACACGTAAAGCCACTCTTGTGTTTGCCATTGATGTGGGAGACAGCTGAGATGGATGGCCCTGACCCCAAACCAACAGCTCCCTGTGCGATGCTACACACACACACGCTCTCACATGCGCGCTGCAAAAGGACAATAACAAGAACCCATGAGCTAGAAATGTGACCCTTCAAATAAATCTTGGGTTGTTTTATTTTTTTAGAAATAGTCACCAGATCTAAGCAGTATGAAAATCACCAAAACAAACCAGAGGCTAGAGTTTGGAACCATCTGGACATACATGTCCAGGCTGAACATACTACAAGATATATATGCAATTTTTTTTTATAAAGGAATAGTATTAACTAAAAAGGAGGTAAACCTCCTGTTAAGTAGATAGTATGAATCAGCATGAGATTGAGATTTGGATTATTAATCTGAGCCCCTGATAATGTTACAGGACAGGGTCTGGGCCCAGGGCGGGTCTGCCTAAGGCCGCCGGTAATGTGTGGCTGTTGCCTTTATGTAGGGAAGATTTCACAGCAGGAGGCCAAGTGGCTTTTGAGAGCATGTTTATTAAAGCTGGGGACAGGGAAACAAAGGGAAAGAAAGCAACAGCAGAAGGAAAGTCAGAGAAAAGGGGGCCTGGGAGACAGGTTCGGGGGTTAGCCTAGGTCGAGCTGCTGCTGCCCTGGTTCCAAGTCTCGTGGGGTCCCTTAGAGTTTAGGAGAAAAACTGCAAAGACAGAAGGCATCGACATGCTCTTGCTTGTGAGGGTGCATTGCGAGGGTGCACCATGGCTCTTTGTCTTGAGGCATTTTATCTCTCTTTGGTCTGCGGAATCCTACGGGGCGGGGGGGGGTGGTCTTAGGGGAGAGTCTTAACAGGATAGTCATTAGCTTTCAGGGGTGCCCCTCCATAGGTGGATTCATCAACATGTGTGTATAGAGGGGCCAGGGGTTATTTTCTGGTTAGTTTCTTTTTTAAGGAACGTCATTGAAGAGGAGCCGGGACCGGGGCCATTCTGTCCCAGTCAGTCTGGAATGTGTAAACCATTGGCTCCTAAGTGGCCTTGGTTAGGGAAGATTAAACCTTGTGTTTCAGTAGCTGGCTGTAAATTGCTCAGTGTTTGGCCTTGTTTAATGATATTGTCACAGCTTCCCTTATTCCGCTTGTCAAGGAATCCCCCTAGCTTCCTACTCTCTTGCCTCAACAAGAAGATTCTAAGAGTTCTTACTACAGAAACCAGCCAGCATTCTGAACCCTGGGCTAACGCGCTGCCATTGGGCATCACAGAGCCCAGTGCTGTGGAGAAAGAAGAATCCAGATAGCCAAACGGAGAGGGCTGGAGGGACAGCCATCCCCCAGGGCTGCCTGTGATGAGTAGATTCCTCTTTCTATTTTGCTTTTTCTGAAGTGGAGAAATGGAGACTTAATGAGATAAGATAGAAAAGTAGAGCAAACCCTACCATAGTCCTGATTTTGAAAACTGCTATCATTTTA